>NC_048408.1:28995848-28999702 GCF_013103735.1 Etheostoma cragini | reverse complement strand
TGCTGTGCTCTGCTACATCCTGCTACGTCCTGCTACGCTCTGCTATGCCCTGCTACATCCTGCTACGTCCTGCTACGCTCTGCTGTGCCCTGCTACGTCCTGCTACGTCCTGCTCTGCTCTGCTGTGCCCTGCTACGTCCTGCTACGTCCTGCTGTGCCTTGTAATGCTGCACAGTGCCCCGCTATGCCATGAACTACTACAAAGAACTACAACAAACTAGTATTTTTTGTGACTGTTATTGCCACTCTTCATTCTAACCCCAACCGGTCGTCAGACACCGCCTACCAAGAGCCTGGGTCCGGGTCTGGGTCTGGGCCTGGGTCTGGGTCTGGGTCTGGGCCTGGGTCTGGGTCTGGGTCTGTCCCAGGTTTCTTCCTAAAAGGAAGTTTTTCCTCGCCACTGTCGCACTGTTGCTTGCTCTGGAGGGAACTACTAGACCTGTTGGGTCCTTGTAAATTCTGGACTGTGGTCTAGACCCACTCTATCTGTAAAGTGTCTCCAGATAACTCTTGTTATGAATTGATACTATAAATAAAATTGAATTGAATTGAATTATATGCTATATCACTGGATTTTAATTGTTGGGATATTAATGTAAAAATCACTTTAACAGTGCAGCTGGTACAAGGATGTTGATAGGATTTTAAGGTGGATAAGAATGTGGATTGAAGTCTTTAAATTTAGATTTTCATTCCCTGCCTCATTATGTAGAGTGACACTTTTTAAGATGTTGGCTGTAATGCTGCTGATGAGTTGGGAAAGAGGGACACGGGTTAGTCGTTCGTGTGAGAGTACGAAGAAGGAGTTTAGGAGGATTAAAAGCAAACCTCTGACCCCAGGTCAGTCTTTGTATACTACCGTACCTTCCAGGTCCTCAGCCTTGATCACTATGTCGTATTTCCCTTCGATTTTAATCACTGTTGCGGGAAACGACAACAACAGGCCCGTTAGGACACCGTGGCAGCCCGCCGGTTGGTATTTGGTGTTTACCTTCATCGGTACCTTGCAGCCTCTCGCTCTCGGCGGCGTCCAGGGCGGTCACTTTGTCCGACTTGCGGGACGGCCTACTGACGCCGGCGCTGTTCACGGCCCTGACCCGGAAGTGGTAGGAGTGGCCCACTTTCAGGCCGTGCACCGGGTATTTACAAACCTTCACGGGGGCGTCGTTGCACTGGACCCAGGTGTCGCTGCCAGAGTCACACCTGCACAGAGAGCACGTGGTCAGCGTGATGACATCCAAAATTCATTTCCACTCATACAGTTGTGCTCCTAAGTTTACGAACCCATGGTAAAGTTGACTAAAAAGAGGAATAAAAAAATCATCTTTTGGAAATTTATCTTAATGCCTTAATTAAAAAAATGAGGTATTAAGATAAAATTTCCAAAAGATGATTTCTGTATTGCTCTTTTTAGTCAACTTCACCATGGGTTTGTAAACTTATGAGCACAACTGTACATAAAAAACAAAACAAAAATGTTCTACTTGCCACTGCGTAAAGGAAAGAGTGATTACACATGTTAAATGTTATTATTTTCACACATTGTACATATTCTTTAGTAATTATTTAGCAAATTCCGTTTTTCTTTGTTTCTTTGTTGTAAACACTTTATAGCTCTTTTCATTTTAAAACAAATCTTTTTTTAACATATTTATAATTCTTTCTTCTTATTTTACTGTTGTTATGTTTGTTCTTTATCTTCCTGTGTTCATGGTTCTATGAATTCCTTGTATTGTATTACGCAGTACATCTTTTTTTTTATTATTATGATAAATAAACTAATTTGCAGAGCACATGCTGAAAACCAAATGTTGACATAACACCACCTAAAACATGGTGAGTAGCGTTATTTTTTTTTTTACTGATCAATCTGTCAATCCCGTCTTTGATCAATCATTTAATCTATGAAATGTCCCAGAAGTCTGGTCAACAGTTACCAAAAACGTCTTCAAGCATGTGTTGTCCTCGGCTCAAATCTGACCTGTTTTTAAAGTTGTTTCTATCAGAAATACGGGTTTCTTAACAACTAAATTGTCCCATAATAACTTAGATGGATGCATGTACGTTGTATGGAACCCATGCATCGTATACATCCATCCATCCATGTTCTCCGCAGGTAGGATTAATGATTTATAATGATGACTTCCACTGAATTTTGGTTTGTTTTATTTAATTTCACGGCATTTTAATTATCATTTTAAATGGTTTCAAAACTGCATCCTGACCGAACTTTGACATACACCAGTCTAAATATAATAATTTATATCATCTGCTTTTTTTCAAACTAAGAAAATTAGGAATAATGTCATTTTATAAGGTTTATTGACCATATAAAAAGTGTTGAAAAAGAGGCACAAAAATGTATAAAAAAAGCATTTTCAATTTTGACCCGGAATGACAAGTTTATGGACAACGGTGAAGACAACACAAGGGTTACATTTTATTTGATTTTTTTTTTAATTTGGACTAATTAAACAATCGATCGGCAAGTGTTATTTTTTTTAAATTCTGTTAATTAACTATTCTATTAATCATCAGATTGAACAGTAAACTGCATTTGTTGATTATAAGCAACCACTATTACAACAACACTCCGTCATTTGATCTAAAGTTAATATAAAGTATATTGATCTTGATCTTTAAATGAAAACGATAACATCATACCTCTAAAAACGTCTTTGGCCTAAAGGGCAGTGGAATTTGTCTGTTTTCCTGTTAGTGTGCTGTGATATAAAAAGAAAGCTAGGGGAGATTTCAGACTGACCGATCCACGAAGTATCCGGTGATTACCGCCTCGTTGACGGTGTTGGGGGGTTTCCAGGCAACCAGGACGTAGTCGGCGTTGATGTCGTATGCCTTTACGCTTAATGGTGCACCAGGAGCCCCGGGCTTAGAGGGCGCGGCATCTAGGGAGAAAGGAAGTAAGGACATAAGGTAGGAAGGTAGGAAGGAGTGACGATAGAAGAGAGGAAGAGGGGATGCAGATGGAAAGTTGGATAGAGAGACAATTCTCAACTTGGAAACATTCAAATCTCATCCCTCCTCATCTTCTGTTCATACTTCTGTTGTTAACGCTACTGACAAGAAGTTCTTCAGTAGCTGATGCAGCTTTCAGTAGAAGAAAACACAGCTTTAAAAAGGTAAAGGAAATGTTTTACAGACAAAGGAAGGAGGACTTTCTGAGGAAATGAATGATAAGTAGGCTTCCTTCTATCTAGTTACAGGTCATTTCTTCCAGGGTAGTAAAAGTAACATATTTACATCTTTAAGATTCCATTTTTACACTTCTGTTTGAAGTCTGTGTGTAGATTTCCAAGAAAATGTGACCCAATTTGATGATGATTTATAAATATATATGCATGATGCATTATATAGTATAAAATCATAACAAGAGTTGTCTCAAGACACTTTACAGATAGGAGGTCTAGACCAAACTCTGTAATTTACAAAGACCCAACAATTCCAGTAATTTGGCCAAAAGCAAGCATAGTGCGACAAGAAACTTCATTTAAAGCATAGCAGTGCTCTGCAGGGAGTTACAGGGTGTAGCAGGGCACTACAGGGAGTTACAGGGTGTAGCAGGGCACTGCAGCGCTCTGCAGGGCGTAGCAGACCAATGCAAGGTGTAGCAGGCCAATGCAGGGAGTTACAGGGTGTAGCAGGGCATAGCAGCGCTCTGCAGGGAGTTACAGGGTGTAGCAGGGCGCTGCAGGGAGTTACAGGGTGTAGCAGGACACTGCAGGGAGTTACAGGGTGTAGCAGGGCACTGCAGCGCTCTGCAGGGAGTTACAGGGTGTAGCAGGGCGCTGCAGGGAGTTACAGGGTGTAGCAGGGCGCTGCAGGGAGTTACAGGG
>NC_048408.1:28978101-28995748 GCF_013103735.1 Etheostoma cragini | reverse complement strand
GCAGCGCTCTGCAGGGAGTTATAGGGTGTAGCAGGGCACTGCAGCGCTCTGCAGGGAGTTATAGGGTGTAGCAGGGCATAGCAGCGCTGTGCAGGGAGTTACAGGGTGTAGCAGGGCATAGCAGCGCTCTGCAGGGCATGTTAAAAAGCTACATGATGCAGAGAGATGAATCCTACCTGAAACAAACAGGTAGGCGCTGTGTTCGGTGGTACCGTCCTTTGTGAAGATGCGGAGAGTGTAGAGGCCCTCGTCGTCCTTGGCCAGGTGGGGCAGCGTCAGACGGGCCGCACCTCCACCCACCGACATCTCTGCCAGCTTGCTTGGTTTCAGCAGTTTATCTGTCAGCAGACAGGATGAAAGACACAGTAAGAAGTGACCGAGGTACACTGTTAACACACAACCTGTGTCCGAGGTACAGCAGCTACGGAGAAAAACGTAAATAAATAGATACGTAGAACCCAAATAGCTTAAGAATAAGCTAGAACAAAGAAAAACTGAGTTGAACCTAATCACAATAAAGAAAGATTAATAAAAATGCTGATGCGTCTTTGAACAAGACATCATCTCTATTCCTGGATGATTCAGATTCATTTTATTGTCATTTAAAGGAACGCCCACTTATTGGGACTTTAGCTTAGTCACTGTATCCCCCAGAGTTAGATACGTCCATACATACCCTTCTCATCTCCATGCGTGTCTTAACTCTGTCTGGCGCACTGCTAGCTTAGCTTAGCACAGATGCTGGAGGTGACCGGCTCCAACTAGCCTACTGCTCCCAATAAGTGACAGAGTAACGGCAACATGTTCCTATTTACATTTTGTGATTTGTGTAGTCACAGCATGTCCAAATAACAAGGTCACATGAGACAAACTGGGAATTATATTCTCAGAAGCCGAAGCACTGCAACTTCTGCTACTCGGGCGGAGTGATTTGCTAGCAGCACACGAGAAGCAGAGAGGAACAACGGTGCTTTTCAGGTGTTGCAATGAAATGACTCCACCCAAGTAGCAGTGCTTTGGCTTCTGAGAATATAGTTCCCAGTTTTTATGAGGTTAGAAGATGGCTGTGTCACATGTCTATGGACTTATCTAACTCTGGGGGATACGATGAATAAGCTAAAGTCCCAATAAGTCGGCGTGTTCCTTTAAGCATGATAAAACAAAACATGAAGGAACAAAATATGTTCACACTCACGGGAGAATGAATGTCTTACCGTCTCTGTACCACTGGGCAAGGGGGGGCAGGTTGGGGAGGTCAGGCACGACAACCAGGGTACAGACCAGACTGATGGAGCCCCCCTCCACGCCAAAGCTCACAGAGAAGCGATCCAGCATGCTGACCTCCAGCTTACTGGGATGGATCTCAGTCAGGTGGGGCACTGGGCAAGAAGTGAAACATCACTGTTAACATCTCATTGAGAATGGCCTATTTTAAATGTACACATTAGAGGATGTAGATGTGTAGGGTTTAAATGATACAGTAAGTGTAAATGTGGTTGTTTCTGCATTTTCTGCATTCTTATCTGAAGGTAAAATACCTTTAAAACCAGCCAAGAATGACAAAGATCCCCAAATCTGTGGAATTATGTTGTTGTTTTTTTAAAGGAAATACCTCCTCATAGTGGAAAACAACCACAATTTGATTTAATATTGCTTGAAATGTATTCCATGTGAGTACAATTAGGGGTATAAAAATGAATAAAGCTGTCTCTTTAAGGACCCCTGGGAATAGTTAAACCTCTGTTTAGAAACTGCTGTCTTGCGCAATAGGTCCTCATAGTGTGGTCCAGGGAGCACAAGAGATTATTGAGATGCTCCCATTGGGGTCCCAGGTAAGTGTAGACCAGCCTCGGTTAATCGGTCAGACTCGAAGGCCACAAACGCCAACATTTGCGTCATAGTCAGTATATCATGTGCAACATTGTGCGACAGTGGATGTTTTGTGGATTTTTAAGGAAATAAAGGAAGGAATCCAAAGAATATAGTACAGCGGTGGATGCAGATCGTGTCAGATGGGTAGGTCTGGATTAAGTCGAGGTGGCCCTGAATCTAGGGTGTCCTGAAATCAAAGCAGTTTTACCAAAGCCAGGAAATTTGACTAGAGCAGCTGAGTCTTGAGTTGCATGATGAAATATTGAAAACTGTTCACAGGGCTTAAAGGAGAAAAAGGGAATATATTATAGATGGGTTATCATTGTTGTTGTTCAAGATACTGCTTCCAATTATGATTAACTTCCTCATATTTGGGTTTTTGCACCAGATTGCAATATTACTACACTAATGTTGCACTGACCAATGAAAAAACAGTAGTAGTTATCAGGCTTAGCCTACTTCTAATTTCCCTGTTTTTAACATGTTATAGATAAAATACACCACATACAGTACTAATATCCATGTTTAACTAAACTGAGTAGTGTTTTCTTTTGTTGTGAATTTCTGATTGGGCGTGCCAGCTGTCAATGTAGGCGCCCACAGATCCGCACCTGATGGTCAAATCCTAAAAACTTCATCAGGAAAATAAAAAGTTTTAAATTGTACAAATTAATGTTTTGTAGTGTAGGTGAGGTTTGAGGAGAAGAAAGTGTCAATAAAGTAAGTTTAAGTGTTTTGGATTCTTTGGTTTCTTTACATTTGAGAGTCACCTCCCACTTAACCCCTCATTTTGTTCTCGGGTCAAATTGACCCTTTTTCCCACATCAATGTTCTTTTTAATTCCCCAAAATAACATGATTGATTCCACCCAACGCTCTTTGCCAAGTACAAATCTCTACTTTCATTAATTTTGGGGCGTCTTATTCAATTTTATAGCATTTGAAAAACAAATGTGAGTGTTGTTGAAATAGTATTGAGTAAAAGTTGACATATTCCAGTCTGTGATTATTATCAACATCCATTCCTTTAATGTTAGTCTCAATAATTCATAATTTCTGCTTTTCTAACACAAACATTAGGTATAATTTCCTATAAATGAGGTTTATTGACCATAAATTCCAAAAATAACTCTGAAACTGAGGTTAATAAGTTAATGTTACGTAGTGTTGAAAACGTCAAAAGGTGACAAACATTAAAAAAAAGCGTCATGAGTGTTGAATAAAAGGTACTAAAATGCAAGAAAAAGTTCAAAACATTGCTAAAAAACCTTAACAAAAGTGTTATTTTTCAGTTTTGACGAAGACAACCCGAGGGTTGAAACTCAACGTCGTCAATATTTCAGGAAAATGAAAGCATCGATGTGTTTTGTCACCCTGTTTATTTTAAAAAACTCACTGATTTGCTTAATAAGAGCAACATAACGACTCGTTGTGGACTTGGGGTAAACAGAATAATTGCATATATGAATGGTGGAAAGGAGGGAAATGATTATCTTAATTTAAACATGAATTCATTTCTGAACCACAGACCCAGTTAGTAAAAGAATTAATGTTTAAATAGATCATCAGGGGGCTGAACTATTTGGTGTGAGGTTCCTTGTGTGCACACACGAGGACAACAGCTTCTTACAATAGTTTCCACTGCTTATCAGGCCTCTCACATGCTCTGCTATTTGTGGCCAAGTGATCCCATGTGGGTGAACTGGTTGTGTCTGGACCTGATTGCAACAACAAATTAAAACCACCCCCCCCTTCCAGCTAGATCCTCAGCCACTACCCCCCCCCTGTCCCCCCTCACCTAAACCAAGCAGGCAGGACTCCCCGGATCCTGATGCTCCTGTGAAGGGAAAGAAGATTATGATGACATAATTAGCTGAATAATGGTACAACATCATAACGACACTGATGACAGAGACAGGGTGAGATGATGATGATGATGAACTCACTCTTTACGGTGACCGTGGCCTTGCTGGTCGCCGTCCCGTGAACGTTGGTGGCCACAGCGCTGTACTCCGCGGTGTCACTCACAGCACACCTGCAACACCAGACACCAAGGAAGGATGTCACGACGTCATTTAAACAACTGGAGGAACGTGCATCCACAGCTTTCCCATGTTCAATAAATATTCCATATTTGTATGTTTTACAGTAAAACGATTGGGATGTTGTCTTTAGAAATATGTGCATTCAATAAACTCACTGATGTGGTTGACAGCCTATTTATTTAAACTTCAAATAGCATTTTCTTACTTGAGATATTTAATTTTCAATTCAAATTAATACGTCAGATGTTAATAGAAACTCTTGTCCGGCAAAGGCCAATTTTCTTTAATGGAACGATCAAGCCAATGCAATGTATACTGTATATGTGATGATGTTATATAACATATATATATATGTAAAGGTGTTAGTTAGAATGTAAGGATTTCTTCGACCTTAATGCAACTTAATAGGAAATAGAAGGGGATAACATTGAAATAGGCGTTACATTTTATTCCCATAAATCCCATACATTTCTGTAATTTCTGCAATATAACTGTGAATTCATCTGAAGGTTCCTTGAAAAAACTTTCTTTGATAGTAATTATAAGAAAAATGGACACACTGTTCAATATGTTGTAATTAGTTCATTTTTAATGAACTTAGCTTGATGATACTTAGAGTTTAGTTGTTCTTTCCTCCAAATCGGCCCATTTACAGAGACTTTAAAAACATAATTAGAAAAGGGAGCACCTTCTGTTACTGCCATGTCTTTCATATATTATAATTACACACTGTTTTCTGTGAATCATAATGTAGATTAAGGAATTTTGGTTAGCCCTGTGCTCTAATCACAGGTAGGACTGGCGGTAATGTGTCCTGAGACCTGAAACCAGCTCTAACCTATGCTGTCACTGTAAAAAGTGGAGGTTGAAAATAGGATTTTGATGAATTATAACATGTCTCTCCCATCCATAAAGCACATTTTGCCATATTAATGTTGGTGTTGTATCCATATTTAAATTGACAGACAAACAGGGTGTGAGCAAGAGAGGCCCGTCCTAACCCTTGTGTTGTCTTCCTGTTCACCATGAACTTGTCCTTCCGGGTCCAAATTGAAAATGAAAATGTATTTGTCACTTTTTTTCCAGCTTTTGGAGCTTTTTTTAAAACCTGAGTTGGTTTAAAAACTGATTTTACACTTATTCTTGGAATTCATGGTCAACAGACCTCATTTATATCAAATTATACATAGGTCTTTAGTTAAAAAAGGCAGAAATTATTAAATATTTTGGCTAATAGTTAAGATCAGAGGATGTTGGGTGGATCTAAGATGGGTAGATGTCAAAGTTTAGTCCAGATACTGTTTGGAAACCATAAAAAAAAAGAATTCAAATGGCATAAGATTAAATAAAACACCCCAAAAATTCAATGAAAATAATCATTAATGTTACTTGAAGAATGTTGTATGGACTCATCCATGTTATTTATGGGCAATTTGGTTGAAAGAAATCCATATTTCTGATTTAAAACACGTTAGAACGGGTCAAGTTGACCCGAGGACAACACAAGGGTTCAAGTTTTGTCAAACATTAGTACAAGGGCGGCTGTAAACTCCCGAAGTCAATGCTTGACTACGGCACAAGAGATCATGTACTGCAGCTTTTAAAAAATGACCTCACATTTTGGGAGAGTGCTGAAAAGAAGGTGCGCCGAGGCGAGAGTCCGCTGGCCGGGTGAGAAGAGAACAGGAGGCCGAAATGTGACCTTCACCCTGAACGGGACTATTTTAAAAGATGACCCATTTCCTCAGCTGTGGGGGACTTAAGAGGCCGAGCTCTGCCTCTAATAGAGCGTCTCGCTTGGACTCTGAATGAGAAAACCCTTCATTTTTTACAAAGCCAGGGACATAAGGTCTCCTCGCTGGCACTGCACTGACTGACGACCGGAGATATTCAATGCCTCAGAGAGAGAGAGAGAGAGAGAGAGAGAGAGAGAGAGAGAGAGAGAGAGAGAGAGAGAGAGAGAGAGCAGAGGGAGGAATTCATGGATCGAATGACGCAAAGGTCAGCACTTCGACACAAACAGCTGAGGAGTCTTGAAGATGACGTACAGGCCTGCAGGGCGGGCCGTTCCCCTAAATCTAACAGCCCTGCCTCTCCCTCTCTCTCTCTCCCCCTCCCTCTCTCTCTCTCTCTCTCCACCCGTCTTTTAAGTCTAGGTAAAGCAGTAAAGATTCACAGAGTAGATTAATAATTTGTATCTTGCATTAATTAACTCTTAAGCCCTTTCTGCTGCTTTGCTTTCCCTCACCTCAGGTTGTTTTACGGTGTCCAAATAGAAAGGATCCATACATTTTGTGTATGTAAAACTTTACAAGACAAGAAATTCCTGCAGTCAACATAGAGTACAAGTGAAATGCACTTATAACTCCAACAAACACAAAGCACTATATGGAAAGAGTGAACACGTTTTTTTGCACTTGTATCTCCAAATGGCAGCAAGAGGTCCACAAAGTGTATGAGTGGATGGGTGTGAGTCTCTTCCTTTGTGTTGATATGATTCATTGCATGTGTGTGACACTATTGTACTTCTTGCAGCGTGTGGTAGCAGTAAAAATACTCTTTTTACAGTAAAACTTGGGAAAGTCAATTTTTTAGTGAAGCTGGCCTTTTAATTGAAGTTACAAGTTGTTAGATCTGCGTTACGATTTCACAATTATTTAGCCTTTTGAACCTTTTTTCTTTTATACTATTTAATCTTCATATCTGTGTCTCTTATTTAAACTCTTTTTAATTCAGCTGTATATTTTTTTATTGTGCTTACCCATGTCTTTTTTTTAAACTTTTTTTTAATGTAACTTTTCTCTTTCATTCTTTTTTTTTTTTTTTTTACTTCATTGTGTAAAGCACCTTTGAAGTAAGTTTAAAAAAAGTTGCACAAAAGCAATTAATCAAGAAAGGGGATTTTGAGTGTGGGTCACAATACTGACTGTACTGGGATGGGTGATTATAGGGTGATGGGTTGTTTGGTGCAAAATGTAAAACACACACATATATATATGCAGTATATGCATTTACAGAATTTAAATAATAAGGGGTGTCAAAAATAACAAGCTTTGCTTTGTCCCACTCCTTTTTGGAAATATTGCACAGGTCCTTATAACACTTTATATGTATTGTTTTTACCTTTTGTACGTTGCAACCCCCTTGACATTGTCTTCAATATCGTTATGACAACAAAGTGTGTTTTGAAGAAGATTCTCTGCAGCGTTGTGTCTGTGCCGTACCTGCTAATGATCAAACTGTGGACTCCATACTTGTTTTCAATCTTGTACTTTCCTGGAGCGGTGAGCGGGTCGACCGGCACTCCGCCTTTATACCTGCAAACAGCCGGCAGTCACTAAGGGTTGTTCACACCTCCACGCTCTCACGTTCGGTAAAAGAAGCATGTGTGTGTGTGTGTGTGTGGGGCTACATGACTCACTGACTGTCCATCAAACAAGGGATGGCTATACTGGGACTGTATGCTGAACATTAAAGATTAAAGGGGTTAAAGGAATGCCTTTTTCGGGGGAGATCAAAGCATCCACGCTGTATTTCATCCCAGCATAATGCCAAACAGCTACACAAGATATCTGAGTCTACCAAAATTAGGTATAAACCTTATAAAGAAAACACAAGAACAATCATTAACAGTGAACATATGGTAAGTAAGCCCCACTCCGGTGAGATGTGAGTGTTCTGACCATTTGACAATGGGCCTCGGGTTGCCCTGCACCGTGCAGAACAGTTTGACGGGGGTCTTCTCCCACACGGTGTGGGGCCGCAGGGCAACCAGGAAGTCCGGCGACTTTGGGATGTCCTCCAACACATTCGTCTTCTTGTACATCATGTCCCTAACCTGAAGAGAGTGAATGCATATAGCGCAGTGAAGAAGACACCATTAAAATAACCCTTCCTGTGTTTACATGTTGTCACCATCAACAGATCTGGAATCTGCCTGGACCAGAAGGATTATAGAGGTCAGGATAGGAAGCTTAAGAACTTTAAACTTCAGCATCATCCGTGTGCATTCTCACAGCAAGATGAGGCACGGCAAAACCCATTCATTCATTTATATAAGCACCATCCATAGAGAGTGGGAAGATCCCAGTACTCCATCATGTTTTGAATTAATATACTGTTAATAGGGAATATAAACATATGATAGAAATGGACATATGTAATGTTGCAATGACATATTAGAGTCCATGTTATCGGATCAGTTTATTATATTTTCACCATATACCAACAATAAACTTAATCAGCTTATTAAACAGGACGCTAGACACTTGATCAGCAATGCTATGTATGGACTACGCAGATAATTATGGATTGCGGCTTTTAACAGAATAAAGGAAAGAGAAAGATGCAGTAAAAACAAATAAAGAAATACACATTATTTAATTAAAAAGCAAACTGGAAACAAAACCGTGTATAGGCCTGCTTTTGAAGGTGGTCCAGGTGTGGGTGCATGTCAGATCCACTTTCAGTTTGTTCTACAGACACGGGAAATAACTTTAAGGGGTGTGCGTGGGGAAGAATCGATGCTTAGATGCAACGTAATTCTCTCTTGAAAGGCTTCGTCTCCATGCATGAAATTAAAAACCCAATTCTCAAAACTGTGATTGCCTGTAACAACTTAGTAAGGATGGGCTGCACGTTCCTTCTAACTGTTGAAAGAGAGACCCTCTAAACATTGGGTTGAACCAGTTTGAGGGGGATGCTTAACAAACCTGTGCGCCATGTTTACGTTGTAAGCTAGGCTACTTCTTGGTGAAAATGGATTAATCATTACAAATACTGTATGTAGTAGCAAGTCACACAGTGAGAAAAATACCCAAATCATGTTCAGAAATCAAGACTTTTGATGCGTCAAGATGCAATCGCATTGCGGCCCTCTGAATCGGATCATCCCCAGAGATTCCCACCCCGTAATTCTCACATTACAAATCAACAAGTAAGCACTTCACGATGACCTGAGAGGTCCGTAGTGTGTCTCCTGCTGTAAAGCTGCAGAATCTAGGGATTCATCACACTGTAACTCAATTTCTATTCAATGACACATTCATTACTTTAGTATTACATGTCATTTAGCTGACGCTTTTAAACAAAGCGACTAATTTGCTATCAGAGGTTGCACGCCTCTGGAGCAACTAAGTAAATGCAAAAAAGTGTCTGGCTCAGGGACGCATTGGTTGATGTCTCTGTGTTATGTCCACTGCGCCATCACCAACAAAATAAGAGACTGTGCAATGAGTGTAGATTTAGCAGCTGCAGGTTGAAGGAGAGAAAAGAGTTCTGGACTTATTTCGGCATTAATTAGCAGCCAACACAGTTATTTTTGCCTAAACATTATGACATATCCAATCATAATCTGATCAATGCAATGTTTCAGCAAGACAAGGTGGTCTGTAAAACATTAACTGGACAGCTGAGTGTCATGTTTGGTATTAAAGACAAAGATTTGATATGAAACAAGCTATTGAAATCAATCAGCCGGTTTTGCATGTAAAGTTACTAAATTTTATGATTTGGTTCAACATACAGCATAAATATGATCAAATACCTCCGAGCTGCTTACCTCCCTCTGGATAGCAATGTTATCCACTTGGGTCTTGGTGGCCATCCTCATCCTGTGGAGCTCCTCCTGGATCACAGTCAGTCCTTTCTCAACTTTCGTGCTCACCCGCTGGTACTCCTCCGTCCCCTCCTCAGCAGTTCTACAGTAACAAGACACAGCTTTACTACATCCACTCCTAATCCAGGAACCAGCTATATACATCCCATTTATTATTTTCAGTGTGACAACAGTAGGCGTCAATCACAAGTTACATTGTTAATTTTATTTTATACAGACTTTATAGAAAATAACTTCTGAAACTTTTAAACCTTTTACTTATTTTTAAGTGTGCTTTTTTTTTTTTCACGGGCACTAAAACAATACATTTTGATCCCTTTGAACTAATCATAATGGTGGTTTCGATCTCACAATGAAAAATAAAGTAGGAAATAAACTTGGAATTGGAAGAAGACAGTTCATTTGCAGATTAGATTCAACCTCTTGGGATTTATAAAGACTAGTACAGAGAGCAGGCGGGGGCCAGCATGACATTTTAGGATAAGATAGGTAAAATAAAAATAAAGTTACTGATCAGAGGAACCAATGTCGATTCAAAACAATTAAAAGACAGAGACTCCTCCCTCAGGAGGCTTTTGGCTTTTTCCAGGCCGCCGTTGTAAATAAGAATAGAAATAAAGGTTAAACTAAAGGGTCAGAATGACTGAAAAATCTTCTAGTAACACGGAGGAAATGAGCTGTCTTGGCTGGAGTCAGCTAGTAGAGACTGTAGTTCAGTGTAACCTTACATCTAAAATAGCCTGACACATGACAGCAGCCAATGGGAACTCACCTCTGCCGGAACGCAGGTACGGTATAGGTTGGTTCTGCCATAGCCGCTGTGGCCTGGGCCTGCACTTGGCTCACCGATTTAGAGCTGGATGTCCTGTCGGGAAGACGTCCATTGTTATAAAACATGCATTGAATGAAGAAGAAGAAGCCATAATGGACTTTGGGGGTTTTAGTTTTGCAGAAGCAGCTTGCTGCGCTGAAATGTCCCAAGATCCACCTGAGGTTTTTCTCAAGTGTTAAGTAACTAGTAAAAACTGGTGCCACAATATTGCAAATGAAGGTCTCCTTCTCTGTAATATGTTTTGTCTTTAACATGGGTGAACAGAATATGTTGCCAATTTACATTAGACTTCTACACTATTCCTCCTCCTGTTTCCATTGGTAGAGACCCAGGTATCTCCATTGCATTGCCAATATAATGTATCTTGATGAAGTACCTCAGTACCTTGATGAATCCATTCATATGATATCAACATATTTGATTCACAAAGACGAAAGACATAAAGACATCTTGGCCATCTTAAACAAAATGTCACCGTTTGCTCAGCACGGCAACGACAAAGCAAAATTTGCTTTGCTGCCACGTCCTCATTCACTGTGCACCTTCAAAATGTTTTAAAAAGATTAATAGAGATTAGTGTCTGACATGCATAAAGCAAATTTGAACAATGAACATCAGGATCATGGACAAAGATTGCTCAAACTACTTCTTGTTTTTGTTTGTTTTTTAAGGGCATTTTTAGGCCTTTCTTGACAGGTCAGCTGAAGAAATAAAAGGGGAGAGAGGGGGGGAAGGATATGCAGGAAATGGCTGCAGGCTGGAGTCAAACCAGGGCCTGCTGCGTTGAGGAGTGATCCTCTATATATGGGCGCCTACTCGTCAAACTGAGCTATCCGGGCGGCCTTAACAATTCTATTTAAATAAGAAATTAAGTTTGTCAAATTGACAGAAAATTTACATATTCTGTAGATAAACTAACACCTAGTCCTCCATGTTTTCATGGGAAACTTCATGATAAACCTAATCAGAAACCATCTGACCTGCAGCCCTGACCACTGGCCTCAGATGTAGGTCAGGGTTAAGGGAGTGGCACGCAGCCTCTGACATAACGCAGGGGTTGAACTTGGCTTGAAGTGGACGTTTGAGGCCCTCTTATGTCACTAGTGACAACAAAGCTAGCACAGTCTTCAACTTAAGCATCAAGTTCAGCGTGTTAATGTTGTGTAGCAGAGCTGGACGAAAAAGTCTTCTACAGCAATCTAGTAAAATACAGACGTGTCTTAAGACCTGGGTAATAAAACCAGCCAAAAGCTGCAGAGCCTCAGTAGCAGTAGCATTATCTGTAGCCCTGTCCCAGGATGTAGCTCCAGAGCCTCTGGACTCCACAAGGAGAAGGTGACCACCATCACTGGGGACCATTTTGAAATGGGTCAGAGTTCTTACGTTCTTACGTTTTTTCACTTGTTTGGTTTTTGCAGGTCTGCATCTTCAAGCTATGGACCTTTGACATTGGACATGCAATATTTCAGATACCTTCCTGAGTGCTTTAGATTGAACATGTGTCATCTTTTATCTCAAACTAAATCAACGTTTGGCAGAGGAACAAAAAGCATCACACAGAGGGATGAATATGGATTCCCAAAGAATACTACTAAGAAAAGTAACATTAGGTCCAAATAACATGTTCAAAACTGGATCAGCCTCTCGTTCTTTACTGTGTTTTTATGGTCTCTGTCTCTATATTCTTTTGTTTTTTTATCTTTCATTGTACAGAGTTAGGTCATCTGTTTTAAAAGAAATATGCTTTAGAAATAAAGTTTGAGTTAGAATTTGGAACAATGAGTTCACTATGCAGCCTCGCTCTTTCTAAAAATCTTCTAACATTTGTGCCTTAACTTTGAGTCATGGAATAATGTATGGTCTGTGACTCCAAATGGCAGCGAGAGGTAAGGGTAACGGTTTCCTAGAACTGTTTTTGAATCCAGAAACACAAAAACAAAACACCACAAAGTCTGCTTTTACAATATTTGACATTCATAATCTATAAAAAGCTGCCGCCTTAGTAGCCGAAGGCCACATAACTGCAACATTGCCAGTTCAATTCACGCTTGGAGTCTTTGTTTCGCATCATATTTCCTCTCTCTGTCAACTGTCCCAAAAGCGAAAAACATTCCAAAAATACAAATATAGTTGCCCCGAAGGACAAATACTTTGCATGTGAATCCAAATATAACTCTAATGTCTCCCACTTCATAATGTGTATTGCCATTTTTGTCTTCATACAAGCTCAGTTTTTATTGTGTCAGCAGCTTATAAAAGCCCAAGTTATGAGTTCTTTAAATTGCAGCTTTTAGGGTTTTTTTTCTGTTGTTTGCCAGCAGTTAGAATGGACGAGGATGCTCTCTGTCTCTATCTGACACCCGAGGACAAATGGATGGCCACCTAGGAAGCAGACGCAGATGCAGCATGAATACGAAGACCTGTCAGCAGCGGCTCTGTGCACATCTGTTGCTCTACCTGGCAAAGCAGCCAAAAGTAGCAGGTGAATTCAACCTTCATACCTGACTGCCGTGTGCTGCTTGGCAGACACGCATTTAGTGTGGTCATACGCGTAATCAGTTTTAACTTGGCTCACGCGCTTCTTCTTATACCAAGGTGTGACTTTGGAAGCCATGACTGGAACACTTCAAGGAGACATAGCCACGAGCACCAGGGGGAGGAGGAAACCAAACAGGTGTTAGCCATGACAGCAAACAAGAGACAAGTCTTTCCCTTTGACATTAGTTTTACTGCAGCCTTTAACAAGTCTCTGTGATTCACTTTTTTTTGGGGGGGGTACATGCGTTATCATCTTGTAAATGTACATCTCACTAGTACATTCTCTTTTACAGTGCTAAAACACAAATATTTAGAGAAGACATAAATATCACAAGCACATATGTATCACAGAGGCACACATGTCAAAGTCCAATATTTAAGAGGCATTAGGACCGTTCCAACACACAGCAGAGATCAGCACTTCATGTGTTTCACCTTACAACCTCACACAGCTCAGCTATGAATAGCTTGCAGCAGTCTGTCTACTCCATGATTGGAGAAATGAAGGAAATAGAGTCATTACCAGCAGTACACAGCCCCCCCACCCCCTCTATTTAATTAAAACCATCATGCAGGGAAAGAGATTGATCAGACTCTACAGGCCTTTTATTAAAATGGAACAAGACTTACTAACTAGACCAGCTGTCAAGTACAAACTTCGTTTTAATTATGTTTCCATTCTGTGAAATCAATTCTTTCAACACAGGCACATTTTACCTGAGTTTTATTTAAGCTTATACAACTCGGGGCAAGAGGGTCAGCAACCTCTTAATGCCCTGTTATGTAAGGAAGTAAAGCCCAGGGAGATTACTACAGACTGCTGCTGCTTCCCCACACAGGAGAACTACTAATTACAACCATTCATTATAGCAACACATTTCCCTCATTCCTCACTCAATACCTTCTCTGAACTTTGCTACAGCTGTTTTTCCTAATTAGCCTAGTGAGCAAATATTAGGAAAAGTGACTTACCCAGAGAGATTAAAACAGCGCAAAGCGGTGGAAGACCAGCCTGATGCCGCTTGGGAAGCACTTGCTGATGGTAACAAAAATATTACCCTCTCACCCAGGGAATGCTGTTCCCCTTCCACCCCATGTATGGATGCACTTAAGACTATATATAGCATTCACCCCCAAAATTTGTTCTCATTCTGCACTTTGGAGATGAAGAGTGTGCATCCGTACCGGCAATTTATTGTGTTATTTAGAGGTATGTTTCCTCTCCTGCATTTATTACATTTAAAGATTTTTACTGACATTTAGTGAAATATTAAAAGAAGATTTTAAATGTCTGTAAAATGCTTACGTGGGCTGAATTTCTTAAATTATGTACTGTTTGCACAACACAAAACTCATTTTTAAGTCCTTGAATCAATGTTTGAATGACACATTGCCAGTCCTCTCTGTGTTGACATGAAGAAAGATTTCCATTTCTAACTAGATTCATAAAGAGGCACACCTCACCTTTAGATTTCCCAAATATTCAAGAACCAGAAAGACATTTTGAGACAATTTGTTGGCAAATCCCAACACAGAAAGCCTCGTGAGACCTTTTTAGGTTTCTGGAAACAGCCTGTCCTCCTTGGCTCAACACTTGTGAGCAGCAGTCAGGCTATTTTTAACAGCCAGTGATACCTTACTGTACAAGAACCCTCGCAGCTATTTTCATTCACAGAAGTCCATTTAAAAATAAAATGACTGAAGACACAGAGAAAGAAACTTATGAGGCAGTTTGGTGAAAGTCAGAAGTGATAAAAAAAAAAAAAACAGAGTGAATTCAAAAGACGAAGCAGGCCTTGGGTTTATTGAGCATTTAACCTAGAGTTGTTCCCATGTGGCTTCACTGAAAAGGTTGCCTCCCCTTCTCGGCCTACAGCTTTGCTCACATTTTAACGATAATCTTTATCAAAAAACATTTTATGTATTTCATTATATACATGTCTACCCAAAGCACCAAAGTGCAGCATTTAAAAGTGTGACTTTGTCTACCACTCCTAGTGGTAGTATCACTAGACACTGTGGCAGACATCTTTGCACATCCACATACGGACACCACATGTAGAGACAGGTAAAGTGGCTGAGGCCACATCTACACTACTCACTGTCCACATTAACACGGCTAACAACCCATGTCACATGACGTTTCACATAGGCCGGGCATGTGCATGCCAGTGTTAACACGAAGGCAGATTGTGGTCGAAAATCATTATAGGAATACGCCACCATTTGTTGAAATAAGGCTTATCACGGTCTCCCCTAGCTGCAGATAGGTGGGCCAACGCATTTTTTGTCTCAGTGCATGCATTCTTTTAGTCCGGTGCAACACTGGCCTACACTACGCTAGTTAGCTTAGCGTAGTGAATGGAATCCTATGTTGCCGGTTAGCATGTTGTGAGTAAAAGTGAGCCAACAAAACAACAACAACAAAGTAATTGCTTTTTGTGGCCTGCGTGTTCAAAACGAGTACAAATAGCAATGCAGATAAAGACTAGAAGATTTCTTAGGCAGATTTTAATTTGGGACTAAGTTGTGTGGAAGCACAGCCGAAGCACTGCTACATGGCACCTCAGTGCCATGTAGCAGTGCTATCACGCAGCAACTCTGTGTGAGTACTGATATGGGTTGGTCTATGCCTTTTATGGGTCCATTTGGGTTGGCCCACCTATCTACAGCTAGGGGAGACAATGGTGTATTCCTTTAATGTTTAAGTTGCAAATACAGAAAAATTTCTGAGAAAGAACAACGATGGCAGAAAGTAGGACAGGGGATTTATTTACTCGCAGAAAACTGCAGATCCGCTGCAACTCTCAGTTCTTTTACATCAAGGCTTTTCTTATTGATGCTGATTTTTTTAAGCATGAAGAAGAAAGACCCATGCTGGATCAGTGACTGTTGGACTAGCACTTACTGCAAGGTCCTGATGAACTGAGTCCAGAGTATCATCTACCTCCCACCTCTATACAAGAAGCCACTCCTGCAAAGAAACACACTTACTTTACAATCAATTCTTACACACACACACACACACACACACACACACACACACACACACACACGCACACACGCACACACATATAGTGCAGGAAACTCTACAAAAACACTTTCCTCCACTAATACATTTGGATTATCCTAATACATTAATAAAAAAATACAAAAAATTACAAAGATAATGTTTGAGGGCAATTCCTATCACATGTACACATATATATACATATATATATATATATATATATATATATGTATGTATATATATATATATATATATATATATATATATATATATATAAAAAATTAAAATAAAAACATATTAAAAAAACAAATCTGATCCTTCAGAGGCCGAGATAAACTGACCTTTAGTCCATACTTGTATTGGTGGAATGCAACTTACTACATTAATTAAAGTACTGTACTGCAGTGCGTTATTTGTACTTGCATATTTCTGATATTTACAAAGATTGCATATTTTATTCAACTTTGTACTTTTACTTTACTGAACCTCAGTGGGAAATATTGCACTTTACTACATGTATTTCGATAAAATGAGTTACTATTTACTTGTCAGATTCAGATTGAAATTAAATTTAAATCAACTATTTTAAACTTCACGTTTAATATCAGTGGACTGCCCCTTTAAATCCAGTGGGGTGTTATTCTCTGTTAAATGCTGCCACCTGGGGTCCACTTTGTGGAAGTTGGGGCGGACCATCAGCTTACAAATAAATCCTTTGCTGCCTTCATTATGTCTTAGTTCCTTTCTTTTACTCATGAAAATCATAGAAAACAGGGAAATTGGCCAGAACTTGATCCTTATGATCATAAAACAAATACAACGGTGACAAAATGGAACAATTTAGGAATTCAATTTACATTTAAACCACATTGAGATTTCCCATTTTCGAATACATAATGATAGACGTGTTTGTTTACAACCTTTGTTAAATGGGATTTTTCAAAGCTTTGAGCATCACAAAACAAAATCCCATTCATCTCCATTGTAGTGGCGGAGAGACAGAGAGCAGTGTGGGGCATAGTTACTGCTGCTTTGACCTTTGACCCCTGCTCCCTCAGCCATTTTCCTTCTACTGCAGTGCGGTGCTCACACTACGCAGAACCTCATTAACACTAACTGATATGTGCTTAACTTAAAGACACATGGCTGCGAAAAAAAAAAAGTGATTATGTTGAATCTGTCCTCCAAAAACTGAACAGTATCAGCTTCAACTAATGGCTGTTTTCTCCAGTGCTGCTGAACTTTTAGGTCACTTTACGTCATCCACCCCCTGTATTTATGCCAGTTGACACATGTTTGTGTGTTTGTGTGTGTGTGTGTGTGTGTGTGTGTGTCTCTCTCTGAGAGACATCCCACTGGATTCCAGTCTCCTTCCTCTCTCTGGACGCAGTGCACAGCGTGTTTGGAGTGGGAATAAAAGAGATTATTGGAGCATGATAATATGATGAGCAGGAAGTTCAAAAGTTTGAGGGGCCTCGCAACTGCACCACCTTTCACATTCTCCTGGACCTTTAGACCCCTTTTTTTGTGTCAACAACTGCATCTGCTCCAAACATGCTCGATAACTTTTGCTTTTCTATTTTATTTGTGACATTCCAATGTATTGTAAGTTGATAATAAATAAGTCAATCATTGTGTCTTATTCCCAGTTGCAGTTGTTAGGATGGTTTGTCATGTGGGCCATTCATCAGTCTATATATACAGTATACACATGTGTATATATATATATATATA
>NC_048408.1:28961457-28978001 GCF_013103735.1 Etheostoma cragini | reverse complement strand
TGATTGGCTGCTTAGAAATTAAGTGTTAACAAGCAGTTGGACAGGTGTACCTAATAAAGTGGCCGGTGAGTGTATATTCACAAGAGAAAGACTCCTATTGATTTCTGTGTCTCCCTGACCTTTCTCTCGAGTGCCACTAGATAAATTGTTCCGCATGTGCACTAAAAATATCCCAATCGATTGAGAGGATTTACTGAGCCCAGTCAGGTCCCCCCGGAGGGTGAAAACCATCCAACTGTATACGTTGTCTTTATCTTTATAATCTAAATGGTACATTTTATTATACTAAGTGAGTTTTCAAGAGGGTGAACACTTACATTTAAAATTTAAATCTAACTTCTTTTCAGTATAATTGAATGCCCTATTTTTTATTTTTATTTCAATTAACTGATTACTTGTTTGTAAATTAGTAAAAAAAAATAATAGAAAGGAGTTAAAATTGTTCCTCACAGCTTTGTGGCGCCCAAGTTGAGGACCGATACTCCCCAAATTTAATGATACTTAAAATTGTGAAACACAAAAACAGCCAATGCTCACGTTTGAGAAGCTGAATTGTTCACATTTAAAAACTAAAATGACAGTCAGTCAAATTTCACGGATTAAAACTCCGGAGTTTGACCTTGACACTGCTTTTCGTTGCCTAAGCATCAATGAATTACTTCTATAATAGTATATTGGGTTTGTGTGTTCTGCAATCTTCCCTAAAAAGTGAAGGTCACTACAGAAAGTCAGTGAGAAGCGGCCATGACACGAGGAAGGATAGTCTGAATAAACACTGAGCCCTCCCTCCTCTCGGTCTCCTTATCAAGCTGCTGTTCTGAGGCAAGCGGGGGGGGGAGACAGTACAGGGAAACTGTTCTTTTCATTCATGCGCTCACTGACTAGTGGCTGTAGAGGGGAAGAAGACGTAATGGAGGAGGAGGGGGGGGGGGGGGGGTTGTGGGCCGGATAGAGGGGAATGAAGGAGGGAAGTCCTACATCACAGCAGCTCACGGCAGAAAAGAGGAGGACGACAGAGGCTTTGCACGTCATTGATTCAGCAGACATGGGTCCTTTTACGTAGAGTCAGATGACGCAACTAAGCTGCAAGGGGGGGGAGGGGGGTCCATCTCTGACTGAACCAATGCTGAGATGTGTTGCATCAGAACTCATCATCAATTCTAATAAGGGCTTCAATCCTTTAATTTAAGGGCTTCAAACCTTCTGTTAACTACGAGGGGACTTTAAAAAACGGGGATACAGTTGAATGCATTTCATTAATCAGGACAGTGCATCAGCACATTTGAGAGGATGGACGGATGCTTTTTGTCTCACTGACATCTAGTTGTTCTGTTTTTTTTAGTTTCTTACAGGAACAAATAGCCCAACATTGTTACAGTCTGCTCACCCACATAATATAAGGCAGATAGTAGGATTCACTAGCGGCTCGATCAGGAATATACGCCCCGCTTTTACTCTGTTGTTGTGGGGCACTCTTTCACAACAAAGTCTTGAGTAACAATAAACCTCCATTTCACTCTATAGCAGGGCTGAGTTCAACCTGGGCTTGTATGTAACTTTATAAGTGCTGATTTTAGTCTAACAATGTAGTTAGTCACACAAAGTCAGTAGGGATCGAGACCACAGATACAGAGAAAAGAAGCCCTGCCACTGCTATGGTTAAAAAATAGTGCCATTAAAAAAAGCAAAACAGAGTAAAATACAATCTGTCTCCTTTGCCATTGGTTCTCAGTTCTTCTTCTCAGTCTTCTAACCAGTCACTGATTTACACGTACCTAAATTGTTAAATTGTGAACATAAATTGACTTTCTGGCAGGACAGAAAGTCACTTACAAACGTTGACTGCACTGTTTTAGGGGCTAGCTGATACTGATGATTTCTAGTCTGCGACATATTTTGGGCTTCATTTAATAAACATAACATGTAGTAGTACACAACCGTATGTGTATTGCTTTCATCACAATGTGTATCTGTAATTGCCTATTTATGTCTATTTATTTCTATTTCTCACGGTGTCATATGGGTAGCCATGGTTTTTTATGTGTGTGTGACGTCAAAACTGAAACTGGGAGTACAACAGTGTGGTACGAGTTAAACCAGTACGTTACAGGTTTGATGGCCGTTCCAGGGCGCTTTTAATAATAATAATAATAATAATAATCTTTATTTGTAGAGCACTTTCCAAAACAAGTTACAAAGTGCTTTAACAAGTGTAAAGACAGTAATATCCAAGAGACAATAATAGAAAAATACAAAAGCATAAAAACATTGAAAGACTGAAATACAGTTGTGACTAGCTCTTATATTTCAGTAATATGGGACAAAAAGGTCACCATAAAAAGGTAGCTGAGTTTTTGGGCTTGATGGCAAATGTTTAAAAAATAAAACTTTTCATTGTGAACATACAACAAAGGATCCCGTTAGTATCAAGTAAGTTATTAGAAACAGTAATTAACCGAGAATCCATTCTTGTTTAAGCAAATCTTTCTCTTGATTTTTGGTTTGAGGAACTTTAGGTTCGTTGATAAATTGAAATATGTTGTTTTTTTTTTTTTTTTAATATATGTTAATTTGAGCATTGTTCTCACTTTTTGCTCCTATGTTAAGCTAGTCTTTCACAGGTATTACAAGCATACAAAGTCTCAACAACACAAGTAATGTCTAGGTCTCCCTGAGGCAGGGATGCAACCTGAATTTGGGGCTTGTCTGCAATTTGAACCAGGGACTCCTGCATGACAACCATAGCCCTTAACAGCAGTTTCTGATGGAGAGAAGAGCAGATATGTTTCCTCTTCATGTTATCTTAGATATTCCTCTTTCATTTCTTTTTTTTGTCTAAACACCACAGACTGGTGAGTCAGTAAAAACATACAACTTGCTGTGTTTACAAGAATCATCTTATCCAAAGGGTGAAGCTGAAAGCTCCCATTAAAGCTAAGTGATTGAACCTTGCATTTAGAGCATTTCACATCTTCCCATGGTCAAGAATGAATGCTCAATCATGCACAATTTTAAGCCATTACGTGCCAGCATATCTTAGGGTGTCTTGTTGAAGGGAACATGGCACTAGTTGCTGTGGGGGGGGGGGGGGGGGGGGGGGGGGGGGGGGGGGGGGGGGGGGGGGGGGGGGGGGGGGGGGGGGGGGGGGGGGGGTGTTGCAGGAGATAAGAAACAGCCGGCTGGTTACTCTGACTGTGTGTGTGCGGAGCTGACAGTTGGATGTTGCAGCTTGTATCTGATGCCCTTCAGCCTGTAGCTGATGCTGCATGTCATGCAGCAGTAAGAGGGATTATGACATCATTGTGTAGCTGCCACGTCCATCTGCACGTACACTTCTGGGTACCGTGGCAACGCGTGACAGAGACATGGCGGCCGGGCTGGGAGGGGTCCTCTGGCTCTGCGTGCTGCTGGGAGGAGACAGGCAGGTTATCATGCAGATGCAACTTCCTGCTTCAGCTTCCAATCCCCCCCTCTCTGCTTTACGTGAAGCCCACCCCTCCCCTTCCTTATCTCCGTCACGTTCACCAGCTCAGCCAATCAGCGTGCTCGGTGGGGGCGGGGCTTAGCAGAGCCACCATTCCAGAGCAGAGCTGCTGCATCTCCCCAGGGCCAGCAGGGAGCTAGTAGCACAAGAGGGAGGAGACAAACCCAGCCTCTGTGTGTGTTGTGTGTTTAAGTGTGTGTGTGTGTGTGTGTGTGTGTGTGTGTGCTGCAGACTAGCAGGAACGGCTGCTGCTGCTGCACTCTTGTTTTAGCAGACTTTTTCCTTTTAACCTTGCCTTGCCACGGTGCTTAGCTCGGGCCTGCCTCTTGCTCCTCTTCAGGGATAAAGAGGGATCAGCGCAGGGGGGACCAGGAGCGAGAACGCACGGCAGCCTTCCTTTCCCCTCCTCCTTTCCGCTCCTTTACCAGCTCGTAGCCGCTGACAGCTCCCGGCTCCAGGCAGGATGATAGCGGCTCAGCTCCTGGCCTACTACTTCACCGAGTTGAAGGATGATCAGCTCAAGAAGGTGAGTGAAAGTAGAGTACCACAGCGGTCCCGATACGCCCCACACACCCAGGGCTCTGCATGCCAGCACTGGGTCTGTGGGGCGTATCAGGCTGGGAGAGGAGGATGAAGAGGAGGAGGAGGAGGAGGCCATGATGAACTCTACTTTGCATTTGACTCTGTTTTAGCCTGCTCTGGGTTAGCAGTGCTTGACATTGGTGTCCTTGGGAAGGGCGATGTGGTGCAGACAGACCCTCGTTAGAAGGGAGAGGCCCCCCCCCCCACCCCGGGGCGTCTGAAGCAGACAGGTGGCTGTGAGAGGAATTTGGGGAAAGTCGTGAGCTCTGCGATCCCCTCCCTTCCGCTCTGCTCACCACTCATCCTCTCTCTCTCTCTCTCTCCATTCTCTTATTTCCTCTAGCAGAGGGGTCATTCTTAGCAAATGGTCTCATCTGTGTCCCCATGATATAATCATGTATAAGTTGTGAAGAAATTGGTTGATACTTATGTATTTTTCATGCTTTACTACTAAATGAAACCCTTCTCCACTATGTAAAACAAGGGTTATTAACTCTGAAATAATAACTATGTCTGTGATGCATGCACTCTAAAATGCCATGTCCCTTAGAAAATGTAAATATTATAATAACTGTCCTTGAAAACATTCATTAATTGTGTGTGTATACACAATGTATAAATCAAACCTGGTCAACATTTTGATGTCGTAACATCCTGAACTGGCCCAATATATTTGTCTCATAGTTGATCAGATGAAATGATAAAATCAATGAAAATGTGAAAAATAATTGCCATGGTTACCACCCTCAAATGGCTCCTTTTGGCTAAAAATGACCCAAAGACGACATGCACTCATTAGCAGAACACATATGAATGAAAAATGCTGTCACCTCTGGTCATGTGACTAAAGTGACCTTTGGTTTGGTAGAAATGGGCTGATGGGAGACCGGTGAGATGTCCCGAGGGGTAGTGGGTGATTTGTGATGTCACAGTGCACTCGATGCACCGTGCCTCTGGGTAAGTGGAATTTACAACAGCGTCTACTGTGGAGACCGAGGGTCCTTGAAAGGATGAAGCGCGCCCTGGATGTGCCTGGGAGCCTACGCTGCATGTCTTATTCAGACATTCAGCAGCAGCCAATAAGCAAGCCAAGCACTGCACAACATAATTTATTTAATAAGTGGTGAGGATTCAAAATTATCCCGGGAAAATGTGACAGGCTAATGTTTGGGGGCAATGTAAAATGTCCATTTGATGTGATGGTGAGGCCATGAATAACATGTCACCCACTAACCCACTATGATGAAGTATATCTCCGATTAAATGTTGGTGATACTGTTTATTTAATGAAGTCAAAGAGGAACAATTAGAGAGTTAAAGTAGCTGAATAAGAGAAAGAATTGAACGAAATGACCAAACTGTCACACTTGGCACACAGCAACACTCGGTTGACAGTGAAAGACAGGAATAGATGTCCTAGAAATACACTATTCAGTCAATAAGTTGTACCCCGCATTGCGTTTACAGAGGCTAATAATAGCAATGTCACACAGAGCCTGATGGGAAACAAAGTCCACATGATTGTGTTTCATGGCACAGAATGGATGGCTGAACTGTGGCGTGCCCGATGGCATGACTGTGCGATTACGTAACAATAACAGGGAATGTGCAGGGAAAATCCCCCCCCCCCCCCTTCCCCTGAACAACCATTACATTAATGTAATGCTTTAACTGCAATTAAACTGTATGAAATGTTGCTGTTTCAAACAAACTGAATATTATGCTGCATTGGTTTTTATTGCATTTTACAAAAGGCCCCTTATTTAATTATTAGAGATTTTAAAAAGCATCGCCGCATTTTCTTGTACTGCAGTGATTTTGCTAATTATGTCCCATGTTTTCGTGTTTCTGCATCCGTGTCCTTCGTGTCAAGTTGATAATCTATAAATTGATGAATCCCTCTGCCTCAGTAGAGCCCGACCGATAAAAGGATTTTTAAGGCCGATACTGGTGATTTAAAAATCAGATATTCCAATATATTGGCATATATATATATTTAAAATCCAGAAACACGTAACAAAACATAAACAGATTTCCCAAATACTAGTTATTTATAAGTCTTCACTAAAATAATATAATTTAGTTTTAAAAAAAAACTTGTTTTATTGTCACAACAGAACAGAGGAACATCAAAATATATTAATGTTCTGATAAAAAAATGTATAAAAATACACACCTTATATAAAGTCTTTTGAACAAAAACACAATAACAGTGTTGCCAACAGGGACATTGTAGAGCGCCCTCTGGTGGACAGACGATGCCACTGCAACATCCATATCATGGTTAAAGAGTGTTTTTTCAATTTTTATTTTATTATAATTCTGATAAGTGAAGATATATATATCGGCCATTTTAAATGGCGATACCGACTTTGGAAAATGCCTAATATTGGCCGATAATGTATGTCCTCAATAAGTAACTCATTTTTAACGTGGCCCTGACACCCTGCGCTTGCTCCTCAGATCGATAAGTACCTGTACTCCATGCGTTTCTCGGATGACACCTTGAAGGACATCATGAACCGGTTCCGCAGGGAAATGGAGAACGGGCTCGGCCGTGACACCAGCCCCACCGCCTCCATCAAGATGCTGCCCACCTTCGTCAGGTCCATCCCCGACGGATCAGGTACGGTGTAGCAAATCAGTCAATTATGACAACAAAACCTGCGTGTGTAAGAATACTCTACCTGATCTTGGTGAAGTTGACCAACTGCAATTGTGCTCGTTTGAAAGCCATGATGTCTCTCTCTCTCTCATGGGTGGGCCAAATTCTGTGGGCGGGCAAAGCAAAGAGAGGGGAGATAACCTTTCCCCTTATGACCTCATAAGGGGCAAGATACCAGATCGGCCCATCTGAGCTTTCATTTTCTCAAAGACAGAGCAGGATACCCAGGGCTCTGTTCTGTTTAAATTATTCAGCAGGAGGTTAAGTATTGGGTCAATATTGAATTACCTTCCACTCACTTCCTGGTGTCGTGTGACGGATGTGTCCCATGGTAGGAGGAGCCCATTGATTCAGCAAACAGCAGCTAGAGAGTACTAAAGTCAAATTAATAATGTATATTCAAAAAAAGCAAACTGTGCTCAAGTGCAATACACTGAGATGACTTCTGCAGAATTAAATAAAACGACCATACAAACATTGCAAGTATTAAGAGTTTTAAATACCGTATTTTTATTTTGAGAAAATGTAATAATGCGCATAATTTAAAGACTGAATAAGCAACAACGAAAACTGAGGATTGTGGAAGGAAGGAAGGAATGAAAGTGGAAGGAATGAATAGGTTTTGCGAAAGGAGCAACATCACAAGGATGAGAATATCAATCCCACTGAAGGCAAAGTGATCCCATTCCCATCGACTACAGTGTCTTTGTTAGGTTATACAACCTGAGTTTTGGAGTTTTGTTAATTATTGTATGTTTGCTGTTTTCGGGTCCCCTCTGAAAAGCTTTTAGTAGCTTGTTTGGGGTTCCCCATTTCATGCATCCTGTATATGATTGTTGTGCCTCATGGAATTGTGTTTGAATGTGCAGTGATGACGTGTGAAATAAAAACGAAACGAAACGAAACGATACACCGTCCATCTACACTGTAAGCGTGCCTGTTGCATCCATTTTCAGTCTGACTGTGAACAATGTGCTGATGTGGTGAGATCGTCGGGCCTGTTGGGTGACGACAGCCTCTTTGTGTTGTGCTCTGGACCTGGGCTCAGTAGATCACTACTGTTTTCACTCTCTGTATCCATCTGATAACATGCGGCTCATAATGACAGATTTATAGATCTAATGACCTACATGATTCATTTAAAACCTTTAAATATCCATGTCTGCCAGTGTGAGGCTTGGCCTGTTATAAGCCAAAGCTTTCACAACATGAAGCAGCATACAAACTGTATTACATTATGTTTATTTTGTTAAATATTAGGATTGGCAAATTTAATGTCAGATTAGTTTAACTATACTTATGGGGTTGTATTCTGATTAAGGTTCTCTAATATATTAAAGCTGCAGTGTATTTAACTTTAAAATAATAACATGGAAAAGTTCACATTTAAATCTTACAGGTATCGTCTTTAAAGGCCTAGTGTGTAACATGTTTAGTTGTTCATTATCAAAATGGGTGTTGCTTTTTCAATTCCAATTAAGGAAATTTTACATTTCCATTCACAAGAACGGGGGTAGACACTCCATGTTCATGCGCCATCTTGAACTATGTTACCCGGTGAGGGACATACAGGACGTACTGCTCCGCCTTTTGCGTTTTCGCTGTCACGACGAACGATAAGTCAAGATAAACTCACAGGTGCTGCTGATGCTGCTAATGGGTATCATCGCTTCCCGGCCCCGGCAAGATTAATGAAGGAAACATGGAGGACCACACGTGTTCAAAATCCAATTTCCAGGAACAGGATTCTTCTTCTTTGTACAGAAAAAGAAAATGGATACTGAAAAGAGCAAAGTACTTTGAACTGCGCGGTGGGAGAGAGTTGATTGCGACACATCATCTCAACCCTAGATGGGAGAAATTCGGACACATTGGACCTTTTAAGATGAGTCATAATACGTAATGAACCAGTTCAGCACATAAGACCGGCACCCTTTCGGGGGGGGGGGCGGCGGATAGAAAACGGAAGATCTTATAGATGTCGATGTAATTTCACGTTTGCATAGAATACGACAAGTTTGTATGCTACAACAAACAACTGTTTTATGGACATTTCTAATAATTATTTGGCGACCTTTCCTGAACCCGAGGATTTACAATACCTTACTTAATCAAGGTTGATTGCCATCATGTCTCTTCAGTCTTCCCCGGCCAGGTATCATTAGTGTGTCTGTAAATAATCAACCTGTTGGTAGCCACCTGTTTCATCTGTTGGCTGAGATTCAGCTGGAAACAACAGTCTGATGCTGCTGTACTGTACTGTACCACAGAAGGCTCCCACTCAAGCCAACGTTAGTTATCAACCAGTAGTAACGGTTGCCAGCATCAGATAGCAATTTGGCGCACCAACGGTGAATATTTATGTATTATGAGCCTCATATTTCAGTCTAACAGTTGGACCACACCGGGCATGTAAGTGTTGTCTGGTTGCATTATAGGGGGCAATAATGTAGTTAACGGGAATACAAATAGAAATAGAAAGAAATAGAAAACTAATGGTGTTATCCTTTGGAAGTTGGTCTGAATCTGTGTAGATGCAGGATTATTTTAATGAGCTAAATGTCCTCGGTGAAACCTAACGCCCTGCAGAGCCCCCCTTAGATTCCCATTGGCCAAAGTTGAAAGGCTTGCTCCTCAAACCGGCCTGTTTGCTGCCTAGCGTGGCTTGTCCCAGATAGTAAACCACGCACAGAAATAACATCAAGTGGCTGTCAGACATACTGGGGCCCGAACAAGGCCAGCGGAGAGGCTGAGGCCGCGCTGCCATCTCCTGCCTGCGCTTACAGTATAAATAGCCTCAGGTTTCAAAATCTACATGTTGTCCAAAGGATCATGCAAAGGGCAGAGTTGAAGCCACGGCGAGAGTTAAAACTGATCAACATTTGAAAGCCTAACCAGCAACAACAGACATGATGGGAAGGATGAGCGTAGCAACAAGAGTAAAAGATAACTTTTCCTCCACTGTAACATGTAGTTTCAATAACAGTTAATCTGATCCGTCCGGGCAGACTCTATGAATGAGTAAATCAAATCATGGCTCTAATCATGTCAGTACAGTGTAATCTAGTTACACATTAAGGATCACGCTAAGAGGAAAAACTCATAACGATAAAAAGTTAAATCTTAAAAATTCTTTTTTTGCGTCATAGATGCAGTTGAGACCTCATGAGTTCAGCTTTTATTGTGAAATTTCAGTCTGGCCAACATCAACGGAAAAATCATGATGATGCAAAAAAGGTAGTTGCTTGTACACGGAATGGCTTCAACTGAAAAAAGCATAATAAATTGTTTTAAAAATGGGGTTTAATATAATACAAATATACATTTAAAAAAAAAAAATATATATATATATTATAGAATATTAAAGGTTAGCCCCTTCACCTTGAGTCTACGAGGGTTAGAGTCAGCGGGTGAAAGCCAACCCTAGATTCTCTCTCGTTCACGTTATGACTCGCCACTTCTGTGTTTTTTCTGCGCTGTGTCCGCCATTTTTGTAGTCTCCTCTTAGATGTGTGCTTACAATGTGGTCGCTACGTTTTCTTAGAGGCCAACGGCCAGAAACCTCAAACACAGTACAATAAATGGTCCTTTTAACTCAAGATGCTCAACCAACTCATCTTACGTTTGAGAGGACGGAGTTTGCTGACATATCATGGAGATGGCTGGAGATCAGTCACATATTAACAGTGACAGATGTGATAGAAAGCTTTCAATAGTCATAATATTGTATTCAAAATAATGCCTACAATTCGTCATATAAAAGACGTTTTACTTTGAGGATCAAATACCATCCGGTTTGGAAACAGAAAGCCCAAACTTCCCACTCAGTGGTACGCTCATCCCTTCCCATGCAGAAAGAGTGATGTTGATATATCATCTGAAGGATGAATCTGTTGATAGGGGACAGGCTGCAGCGTAATCGGGGTTTACGTCCATTGATGATATCTCTTACCCCAGACCACAACAAGCAAAGCTTTGCAAAGCTTCAATTCACCACTCAACACTGGGCTGAAGCCTGCTCACATCGCCCGTTGTGCAACCAAATTCACTCTGTTCCCAAAAATAGACTCCACACTGCAGAGGTGAGTGTCCTCAAAGGGTTTCAACATCAGGCCGGACATAATCAATACTCAGTGACCGGCTCACTGTGGAACGGGGAAACCATGCTCTGCGGCCAAGTGTGTCTTCGATTGTTCAGATTCACAAGTTCACAAGCCTGAACTCTGGGGAAGTGCGAGGAGACGAAGACATGGATACTTTTTGGGACACAAATAGAGTGTGAGCACACCTTCAGCTGCTCCTGTTCTCTTGAAAATGGAGTAAACCCCTGGGTTTGGTGCCAAAATTAAAGCAAGGATTAAACTCAATTATATTAAATCCTTGTACAACTTTATTGTGCAATAGTTTGACTGACGTGACTTCATTCAATTAATGTAAAAAAAAAAAAAGTATATCTAATCGCCCTGAAAAAGGGGAGTTGTTGAATGACACACGGACACTAACTTTCCTCAGATCAAATGTGTGACTTTAGGATGAGACATGCACCGGCACATAGCTCAACAGTTGTATATTCCCCCTGCTGGAGCCTTCTAGTAACTACAACGCTCTTCACACTCACTGCTTCTGGTGTTGAAATTACATTTTGCACATTAAAAATAAGAAATGCAACTGACAATAACAACTCTAACCACACACTGTGATATACCATTAAACTACGAGAATGCCCAAATTACTCAATATGAACCATTAACTGCTGTAACTCAACTTTGACTTACTGGTACACATTACTTTTTGCTTGTGATTTGCTGGTAAGACGCATTATTCCATCTGTCACATATACAAACTCAGCATTGAGGTCATATAGCGGGACACAGACTGTAAAATGGACACCCTGCTTGGCAGCCAATCAGTAACACTTCTATCTGCCAACATGTCATTCCAGCCAGGTCAAAGAGATAAAGAGCTCAGAGCAGCAGACTACTAAATGAAGCCCATTGTTTGGGAGGCAGGATGTCCCGGCGGTCTCCTTGTAGCTGAAGGGCCACAGCAGGCCGGATCCTTGCAACAGTAAATGCACATCCATGCACACTATCGTGTGTTCTGGTGCAGTGTCCTTTTGCAAGAAACTTAATCCCTCTCCACTCGTTCATTGGAACTCACTCCAGATCCGTATCAGCCTCAAAGCTAAATTAATAATTCTGATCTTCATTCAAACTGCTTTTGAAGCGAGCCACGGCTCAAAATATCAAAAATGATTAGGAATCTTCACAGCTCCCGAAATAACAGGTAATTACGTCATTGAGTGGGAATATTGCTATAGTTAGGATATTAATTTGAACATTGTTTACGATATGATATACTATACTCCTAGATAAGACACTTATTATCCCGAGGGGAAGGAGGAAAGGGTGCTAACATATGGAGGGCAGATTAACCCTTGTGTTGTCTTCTTGTCAAAATTGAAAGTAAACGCTTCTGTTGACGCTTTTTAGTCAATGTTTTTAACTTTTTCTTACGTTTTTGTCTCTTTTTCTCAACATTTTTTTCAATGTTTGTCACTTTTTTTTATGTTTCAACACCTAATGTTTGAGTTAGAAAAGCAGAAATTAGGAATTATTTGGACTAAAATTGAAGGAATGGATGTTGATGGATAATAACAGACTGGAATATGTCAACTTTTACTCAATACTATTTCAAAAACACTTATTTTTTTCTCTCCAAATGCTATAAAATTGAATAAGACGCCCCAAAATTAATGAAAGTAGAAGGCCTTTCCTTAAAGGCCTACTTTAATAATCTTAAAGACTCAACTTAAAGACTCAACTTGGGCCGACAGTCGTTAAATAATAAGTCGTTAAATAATAAGTAAGAATAACCACTCGTAAAATAAAGCCTTTCAGAGATATGAAATCTCTAAATGTTGGTCTGTATTTTGGTTTTGACAGAAAAGGGGGACTTCATAGCGCTGGACCTCGGGGGGTCAAACTTTCGGATCCTGCGCGTCAAAGTGACGCGGGACAAGAAGCAGCCGGTTCAAATGGAGAGCCAGGTCTACGAGACCCCCGATGACATCATTCACGGCAACGGGTCACGGGTAAGCACAAATGTCTCTGTTTTTGTAAATCCGAACAAGAATTGTTTTTTCATCTCTTTTATAGTTTATGTTCATTTAGAATCAAATTTTGGAAAAGTTTAGAAGATTATATGATGTCTAAAACAGCTTTTAGAAACACATTATTACATTGTTTGATTCGAAAGATAGAAATATATGTAACAGTGTTTTTATTGGTATTTTATTGGGGAAGTTTCACATTCATAAATCTGAGGTTTTCAATTTTCAAACCCTGTTTTAATTTTTTCCAAATTGAATTGGACACATATCTTGAGTCTCTTAATTTAAAAACTAATAAAATAAGCTAGATTCATCCTTGATATAAACCCCAATTTGTTTAATTAAGTACTTCTGTTTTCACATTTTATACGCCTTTACAAATCTGTCACATTCCTCTTTTTTTTATTTTTTTTAAACTTTTCTTTTAACTACTACTACGATGTCCATCTCATGCTTTCATTTATCCTGTACTACTTTTATTTCTATTGTTTCCTGATTTACATAAGTTGTAATCCCTTTCCCATAAACTCATGTTGAACTGCGTTGTCTGATTGTTTGTCAAGTTATCTGGTAATAAAAAAAAGAAGAAAAAAGCAGATATATCCCTTTTTATAGCCCTCCCTCTCTCCTCTCTCTAAACGGACAGACAGGCGCCCTCCAGTGGAGGATACGTGATATACATGATATACCAGTAGCAGATATCTGGGGCACCTCAGTCCTGCACCCCTGCACCCCAAAGGGTGGCAGAAACATCTGTCAGCATCTGTTTAACTAGTGTTCCAGACTGCTTGCATTATCTACTATACAGTTTAAGGGATTAGGAGAACATTTGTCTCTTCCTCCATGATCCACACTACTCTGCAAGTCAATTTACTTCTTTAGTTTTTCTGTCTTTTTTTTAACTACCGGTCAAAAGTTAGAGATCACTTACAAATTTCCATTCTAAACAGAAGACCAGCTGATCTGAGTGGGGGGGCTGATCTTTGCCCATTATCAGCAACCATTCAGCCAATTTTCCAAAGGCTCATAATCTGAAATCATTTTAAAAATCTAACTGAGGAAACATTGGAGAACCCTTTTGCAATTATGTAAGCACATAATGTAATCTGATAACTGCTGCCCTGGTTAAAAAAAACAAGGCAACTGATCTCAGCTGGTATTCAATCTATAATGGAGTGCAATGGAAATGTCTACGTGACCCCAAGTAGTAGTTGGTCTCCTCTTACTCTTCAAAAAAACCTGGATGGAGGCAGCTATCCCATCTATATAAACTGTCCACATTGTAATCCCTCTCATCAACAAATACTTAGCAAATACCGCACGACCAAGGTCAGCCACACAACTGGTTCCACCCATACAGAGCTCAGTAGCTTGAGGTCAGGTCAAGGATCAATGTGTGTAACATGACCCCTCTAATAACGCCGAGGGTAACGCCAGGGAAGTCAAAACCGACGCTGACCTTCGCTGAACTTCTAGGGAACAGCTGGCACGCGAATCGTAACTTGATAACCAAAACATGAGAGTCTGTCTGAGGCGGTGTGATTGGTCTGGACCATGACTCGAACAGACAGAGCAAAGACAGATGCTGTTGAATGAAATGTCGAGGGGACAGCTGCTCACAAACGTCATGTGTTAAATGAACAGGTTAAAAGAGAGCGATTTGGTCAAATATAAACAAGAATATGAAGCAAAACGGCCTTCAACATAGGGAAACTCGCAAAGGAAATGTAGCTGTTTTCTAACTGGTGTCAAGTTATAAATACAGTGCTGGAGATGGTCTTTCTTCATCAATCTGTCTGGCCTATGAAAATGTTACACGTTATACACTCAGTTCAGCTGCCAGTTTACGAGGTATACTCATAGATTGTATGACATTAATGGACAGAGCGTGTGTGACGTCACCCATTGGTTAGAGGAGGTCTGCTATCCTGCCGTCGTTGAGTTTGAGGTTGCGGGCGCAGTCATGCTGGTTTTGGATGGGACCATTTTACACGAGAGGGGGGAGCAGCTTTCACTCTACGTTACGACTCTACAACTCCTCACTCGGGGGAGGAGGAAATAGGGCAGAGAGGACAATACATGCATACATATATACATACAAACATGCATACATACACATACATACAGTACAAATACATACATACATACATACAGTACATATACATACACACCTGAACTTACATTAATACCTGGTCACTTTATTACTTTATCACTTTAACACTTTAACACTGGACTCAACGCTGACACTTTGATAATAATTTATGGTCTTTTTTTGTCTTTATTTGACGAATATTCTTATTCTTATTATTACTGTTATTTTGTTGTCTTTATACTATCTTTTTTTTTTTTTTTTCTTGGTAAAACTGCTGCTGGGATTTTCAATCGCCTCGCGGGAGTCATCCCAAAAGGATTAATAAAGAGAAGTCTAAGTTACACACAATCACATCATAGCCATGCCCTAAAACACCCCGTTTTATTGCATAAACCATAATTCAAAAAAATTATCATTCTGTGTTTCAGAAGACTTAGAACTAGTGATTGAGACTATAAAACTCATTATGAAAATGTTAACTGGTAATAAATCAAGTGAGAAGTGGGTCACTTTCTCACAGACTTCTACAGAAACCGACCTCCTTTAGCAAGCGCATGTGTCGCCCCCTGCTGGGATTCAGATAGAATGCAGGTAACAGAGACCGGATGCCTTGTCCACTAATATTAAGAGTGTATGGGTACGCCTAACTAAAACTCTAATGCCCTCTAATGCACCAGTCCTGCAATAAATCCTACTTTAACTGAAGTTATAATGTTTAGCTTTTAAAAGTGATGTTATGAGAGAGTAGCTCATGAACTTTTACTTCTAAAGAAAAATGTGAAATGTGTGTTAATATATAATGTTGGTCCAAGGGTTTTGTTTGTTACAGTATGTTGGTATTCGGCAGTGTAAAAGTCTCTTTCCTGTCTGCAGCTCTTTGGCCATGTTGCAGATTGCCTGGGCGACTTCATGGAGAAGCAAAAAATCAAGGATAAAAAGCTTCCTGTGGGATTTACGTTCTCCTTCCCCTGCGCCCAAACCAAACTAGATGAGGTAAACACTCCCACACATGTCTTTTTTAGTTAGAAGTTAAAGAGACTCACAGTGCCATAATAGACTTTTAGACTATTACATGTCAATATGTTGGTGTGTTTCTTCTTTTACTTTTCTAGTCTTGAGGTTCCAAGACCAAATGTGAGCTGGAAGATGTTTTTCATCTTCTTTATTCTTGTGAAGACAAAGTAGAGTGGTGCTCATAAGTTTATGAACCCATGCTACAGGTGACTAAAAAGATTAAAAAAAATTGATCTTTATGCCTTAATTAAAAAGATAAGGATAAGGAAAATCCTTTGGAATTAAAATAGCCCCCCCCCCCCCCCCACATCATCACATACCTTTCACCAGACCTAGAGGTCGGCATGGGATACTTTCAATAAAAACATCTCTCAATGCAAATCAAACTTCAATAATACCATGCCAATCTCTATGTATGGTGAAGGGTATGTGATGATGATGATGTTGGGGATGGATGTTATCCTGATCCATGAAATAACTGGTCTTTAAAAATAAAGATGTGCCTGCTTCAATGGGAATTTAACATAGGGGGTGTATACTTATGCCCCTGTATTTTAACATAGGGGGTGTATACTTATGCCCCTGTATTTTAACA
>NC_048408.1:28960256-28961357 GCF_013103735.1 Etheostoma cragini | reverse complement strand
ATAGTTGTGCCCTTGTATTTTAACATAGGGGGGTGTATAGTTGTGCCCTTGTATTTTAACATAGGGGGTGTATACTTAGGCCCACTGTATATTTAAGGAGTTTACAATACATTATTCATTCCCAAAGAAAATGTATGTCCATAAAGATCGGATTTTTCCCATTTCTTTTTATTAAGGCATTAAGATAAATATCCAAAATATGATTAGTCAACTTTAGCATGGGTTCATAAACTAATGAGCACCACTGTACATGAAACATATACAAATGTTTACTTTCTCAGAAAAGCTAACTCTTAATGTAATTGTATTCTTAGCACCATTGGGAAGAGGTGGTGTTGGGAGGTGTTGCCGTGGTTGGAATAGCAATGGACGGACATTTTGGACTTGCCAAGCCCGTCTTCCTGTGACTTCCAGTTTGTCCTTGTCCTTGTTTTATAGGCGGTTTTACTGACGTGGACAAAGAAGTTTAAAGTCAGTGGTGTGGAAGGCGTAGATGTTGTGAGTCTTCTAAACAAAGCTATCAAGAAACGAGGGGTGAGGTTTTTTTCTTCTTCTTTTAACTTAACCATTTGCATATGGTTTAGAAAACTATTCAACATAAATGTTTGTCGTGTTTCATTGTTTGAGGCATTTCAAAAAAAGCTAAATATTTGAATTTAAGCAGTCAAAATGAAATTTAATGATGGTATACTTTTTAAAATGTCTAAACTTAGTGATGACTGTAATTTTTTATTATTATTATTATTATTATTATAGACTAAAATTATACAGAATCTTGTTTTCAGGACTATGAGGCAGACATCATGGCGGTGGTGAATGACACAGTCGGCACCATGATGACCTGCGGATTTGACGATCAGCGCTGTGAAGTGGGCATCATCATAGGTAAAGACACACACTACATTTCTTTGAATTTAATTAAATTGTAGTTTGTTTATTAATCACCAGTGGGGAAAGTACAATTTACAGTCTGTGTACACACAGGCCTGAAATACACACACATGCTCAGGATCTATACATGCACTAAATGGAGAGATGTTAGAGTGGGGGGGCTGCCAGCTGAACCAGAGCCCTGAGCGGGGGGGGGGGGGGGGGGGGGGG
>NC_048408.1:28947595-28960135 GCF_013103735.1 Etheostoma cragini | reverse complement strand
GGGGGGTACGCTGCCTTGCTCGAGAGCACCTGGCAGTGCCCTGGAGGTGATGTGGCATCTCTCCACTCACCAATCCACACTCTGTACTTTTTGGTCCATATGGGGACACAAGATACAAACTGATAAAATACAACATTGGGGACCGATTTAATATTCTGATTGGCTCATTAAATTATAGAGCGGTCTGTTTTGAGAAAGCAGACAAAGTCAACACATGTCTCCAAAGCCCTTTACAGGTCCATAAGCCCAGTTCTACATGTGGGGGCGCCAGAGGTGTTCTAACCCTAACCCTGGCGTCATTAGGACAATGCAACCTGAGCGCCAAAGAGTCACGCAGCTCTGCGTCCTTTCAGGAACGGGAACGAATGCCTGCTACATGGAGGAGTTGCGGCACATTGACCAGGTGGAAGGAGACGAAGGCCGGATGTGTATAAACACGGAGTGGGGGGCCTTCGGGGACGACGGGTCCCTGGAGGACATTCGCACAGAGTTTGACCGCGAGATCGACAGAGGCTCCATCAACCCAGGGAAGCAGCTGTAAGATTTCTCTCTTCTAAGCTCTATTTATTCAAGCAAGAGTCATTCTGACTAATGTCCTGCTTGAAGAATCCAGGGGAAAAACTGCACCTACAGACTGTCAGTCCATATTTTCCATAGGTTCAGGGATTCTAGTTCTTTAACCCTTGTGTTGTCTTCCCGTTAAAATTGAAAATCAACACTTGTTGTTTTTAACTTTTACATTTTTGTCCCTTTTTTTTATAGACTTTTTTCAGCATTTGTCACTTTTTTTGACGTTTTACACTATGTTCCACCAACTTACTAACTTTAGTTTTACAGTTATTTTATTTTTTAGAATTTATGGTCAATAAAGCTCATTTATAGGAAATTATACCTAATGTTTGAGTTAGAAAATCAGAAATTAGGAATTATTGAGACTAAAATTAAAGGAATGGATGTTGATGGATAATCACAGACTGGAATATGTCAACTTTTACTCAATACTATTTCAAAACCACTTGAATTATTTCTCAAAATGCTATAAAATTGAATAAGATGCCCCAAAATTAATGAAAGTAGAGATGTGTACTTGCCAAAGAGCGTTGTGTGGAATCAATCATGTTATTTTGGGGAATTAAAAAGAACATGGATATAGGACAACGGGTCAATTTGACCTGAGGACAACATGAGGGTTAAATGTAGGATACCCCTGCTCAACTGAATACTGTTCAAACTCCAAAATACACAGTACCTGCTGTGTAAAATACGGCAACAAAGACACTTGAATTTGTATAATTTTAACATGCAACAAAGAGCTACCATTTAATAAGTCCATTGTTGCAGAATAATAAAACACTGAAAGTGCAGTAGACCTTAAAGGACATTATGTGTACAATATGTACTTTTTGTATTATATGTAATTTTGTGGCAGAAATGTTCGTGTACATTTAAATTTATACCAGTGTAGATTACAATAAATAGGAATCAGTCATGTTTATAATTATATAGCTGCATCAACAAATTTAACCCGCTGCAATGAAGTTTAATTTCACTGGGGATCCGATCCCCTTTTGTTCGGTGTTAAGTACACAGCATTCAAGAAAAGATCTGTTTTTGTTTCTACAGTGAAACTTTAAGAGTCCTCCTAGAAATAGAGAAAGAGGTTACAGGTTTTCTATAATCCTGCCGTGCAAAAGCAGGATGTCGAGTCTTTGAAGAGAATATGGAATGACTCACGCTGTATCTATGACACCCTCTGTGTTTCTCTCTGCTCAGTTTTGAAAAGATGGCCAGTGGGATGTACATGGGAGAGCTGGTTCGACTCATACTGGTCAAGATGGCCAAAGAGGGGCTGCTATTCGAGGGACGGATAACCCCCGAGCTCCTGACGAAAGGAAAGATCGAGACCAAACATGTTTCTGCCATTGAAAAGTGAGTTGGGAGAAGGACTCTCAGAGTAAGGCACAAGAAATAAATATAATCTGGACTATTCTGGGAATGATCTGCAGAAAGTTTTCACAGGAATTAAAAAATAAAGCTCCTTTGTTGTCTTAAAGGGCATAAAATGAAAAAGGCCTTTTAACAGTCATAGTTTTAATTTTAGTCTTATGGTGTTTTATTGCTATTTGTTGATTTTGTTATATTCTGGGAACTGTTTTTAACTCCTTGGTACTGTGAGATTTCATTGGAAATGTAAAGGGCATTATAATTAAAATGTATTTTTATAATGAAGGACATAAGGCTGGGCAATAATAAAGTATGACGATATTCTTGACCAAATACCTCGATGTCGATACTGCGACGGTATTGTATGGTTGACTATTGGTGCTTTAAAAAAGTTATTTACACAATGAGATTTTTGATAAATATTCTCCAGAAATGATTTCATGACTTAATGGGTAAAGGTAAATAATAAAACAGCTACAACAGTCTGGTAAGTTCAGAAATGGCTTCACTTTAGTGTAATGCAGCCTGTAAAACCAGATAAAGAAAACACTATATATATCCAATATATCTACACTATATATATATATATATCCAATATATCTATACACTATATATATCCAATATTACTGCAGCAAATGAATCGCCCCTTGGGGACAAATAAAGGTTTTGATTGATTGATTGAATATATCTATACACTATATATATATATATCCAATATATCTATACACTATATATATCCAATATATCTATAGACTATATATCTAAGATGACATCTTATCTCATATCGCGATATCAATACAACATCAATATATATTGCCCAGCCCTATCTGACATATAAAAAATGCTGGTTCGTTGTTTATCTTCCGCCGCAAGGATGAGATCTTTCATCACCAAAAAACACCTGTCATTTTAGGAGTAAAGAAGGGCTGAAGAAATGCATGGAAATCCTAACGAGGCTCGGGGTGGAGCCTTCGGATGAAGACTGCCTGGCTGTGCAGCACGTGTGCACCATCGTGTCCTTCCGTTCAGCAAATCTGATCGCTGCAACGCTGGGAGGCATCCTCTGTCGTCTCAAGGAAAACAAAGGAGTCACACGCCTACGCACCACTGTGGGAATCGACGGCTCGCTCTACAAGATGCACCCGCAGTGAGTTTTCTTTGTAGAGAAGTGTGTAGACGGTAATGCCGACTAGTGAACGTTGGGATTTCATGTCTCTACATAAACCTTCATATTTGCCTAAATGTTCCTCCATTGGAAAAAAACAACTACATTAAAACAAGAATAAGACACTCAGCGATCAAGGCAAACAGGATCCTCTGAGGAATATAGAGGATGCAAACCAGAGGATTCCTTTTAGTGGTGGGAAGATTTTCCCATAATTCAGTCTTTAAAACATGTAAAAACTTCCACACAAACCCAAACGACTTCTGCTGTTTTTAAAGTTGATGTTTCTTTATAAAATACCTAACTTGTGTGTATCTATCACATGAGTCGGATCCAAAATGTAACGGGTTCTTTCTAAAAATCCGGCCAGTAGTTTTTCAGTCATCCTGCTGACAAACAGTCAGCCTTCTTTGGAGGCAGTACAATAATAGAAGTAAAGTATCCGTGCAATAATATGAAATGGTTTCAGTTCACAGTGAAAAGAGTTACTTATGTGAAAGACCATCTCAAACTACTGTACCCTGTCTATGTCCTCGTCCCGAGAAGATTTGGTGTTGAGTGATGAGGAGCAAAGATGAACATTTTGCATCAGATATTATATCGATATTAAAATATCTTCTGCTCTCTGAACAGATATGCCCGCCGTCTGCACAAGACCGTGCGCCGCTTGGTCCCAGACTCAGATGTCCGCTTCCTGCTGTCTGAGAGTGGGAGTGCGAAAGGAGCCGCCATGGTGACAGCGGTGGCGTACCGTCTGACGGAGCAGGCGCGCCAGATTCAGCAGACGATGGCCGAGTTCCGGCTGAGCAAAGCGCAGCTGCTAGAAGTGAAGAAGCGCATGAAGGTGGAGATGGAAAGAGGCCTCAAGAAGGACACCCACAAGGAAGCTACAGTCAAAATGTTGCCTACTTTTGTCCGAAGAACACCAGATGGAACAGGTGATTGAATAGCGATTTGCAGACAGGTGGGAGGGAAGGACCCGGTGGTGGAGTTTGTTTCCATGTGCAACTTGTGATTTTGTCAATAATTTGGATCAGAGCGTAGGTTTCTATTAACACATATCCTGAAACACTAAAAACAGTGTTTTACTGTGATATGAGACACTGCTGCTGTTTAGAAACAATCAGTTTTTTGGGGGTTGCACGTGTCGTAGTCACCATCACTTCTGTAAATCATGAAGTGCATTCGCGCTCCTATTAACAGGTAAGGTTCTAAAAGGTCCAATGACATGGTGCTCTTTGGATGTTTTATATAGATCTTAGTGGTCCCTAATACTGTATCTGAAGTCTCTTTATATAGACCTTAGTGGTCCCCTAATACTGTATCTGAAGTCTCTTTTATATAGACCTTAGTGGTCCCCTAATACTGTATCTGAAGTCTCTTTTATATAGACCTTAGTGGTCCCCTAATACTGGATCTGAAGTCTCTTTCCCAAAATTCAGCCTTGGTGCAGAACTACAGCCACTAGAGCCAGTCCGACAATGAGCTTTCCTTAGTATGTGCCATTTTTGAGTCTGTAGCTTTTGAGGAGGAGAGAGGGGGGACAAGGTGGAGGCTGGGGGTGTGGCCTTGACCAATTCTTTGGGCAGACAAAGCAGAGAAAGGGGAGGTTATCTTGCCCCTTATGAGGTCATAAGGGGCAAGGTTACCTCCTCTTTCCAGGGGCACGATTAAAAGGCAGAGCAGGATACCCAGGGCTAGGTTTACACCTATCACCATTTTTAGCCACTGGGGGACCATAGGCAGGCTGGGGGACTCATATTAAATGTTAAAAAGAAGATTTTCATGCCACGGGACCTTTTAACATATGACATAAACGAAGAGATGACACAACTTAAACCAAATTGTTATCAGTCATCTTCTTTGCCGTGGTTTAACTACACTGTCAAAGCCAGGAGGAATTACTATCCAAAATTCTCAATAGGGCAGAAAAACCTTAACTATGTTACAGTGAATCCTTATCTTTCAAAAGTCATTCTCCTATGCTTTCAAATTGTATTATTTACGCATGAGGAGTTTGTATTTGAAAAAATATCAATACAAAAGGAAGAAAACGTATTCACTGGAGACAGGTCAATGACGAGTTTTGCTGGTTCTTAAGCTAACGAGGCTTTTCTTGCGATGCAGAGAACGGAGATTTCCTCGCTTTGGACCTCGGGGGAACCAACTTCCGTGTGCTTCTGGTAAAGATTCGCAGCGGGAAGAAGCGATCAGTGGAGATGCATAATAAAATCTATGCCATTCCCATAGAAGTCATGCAGGGCACAGGAGAAGAGGTAAGGATTCTGTGTCTTTGATAAGGATTTCATGCTTATTAGGAAATAATTCTCATTCCTTTCGAACAAGTTTTTTCTGCTTGGACATAGGTACTTTTTTATTTATAGATTTATTCCTTATTTCTGCTTTATCTAATAGACACATTCAAGAACATTTAGAGAATGCGCTAAACATTGAACAAATGAAGTGATAGCCAAACTCACCATCCCTCCCAGTACAAACCACTAACAGCAGGTCTCTTTTCAGCTCTTTGACCACATTGTGCACTGTATCTCCGACTTCCTGGACTACATGGGAATGAAAAGTGCTCGCCTGCCGCTGGGTTTCACCTTCTCCTTCCCCTGCCATCAGACCAGCTTGGACGCAGTATGTTCTCTATCAGTTATCTCAAAAATAGCACAAATGCTTTTGTAAAATCGAGAGCAAAAGGAAACAGACGAGTCCCATGAATGTAATAGAGAAATATTAATGCAAATAATGGCAAAAAGGTCAAGTAGTAATAGTTTTCTCCTGCTGGCAGCTGGATGTGGCTGATTGTGAGCAGCTAGAACCGGGTTCATTGATACAGTAACACAACTAATCCATTGTCTCAATCAATAGTTTCTCCTCCTTGTTTGGGTTTCAAGACTTGACCTTTCTAACTCTTTTACCTACAAGGTCATTATTTGAGTACAGTGAACACTCGCTATATCGCGGTTCACCTTTCACGGTCTCGCTGCTTCACGGATTTTTGCCCAGAAGAAAAAAAGAGCGACAACAACTACCGATAATATGTTCTTCTCTCGAAAAAACACACTTGCACCGCGAGCTTTAGAAGAAAAAAAACGCCACAGAGCGGAGTCAGGATGCAACGACTCCGTCAGGGGTGGTACTGATCCCCGCAATTTGAAGCCTTCAATTCGTACTGATGATTCAAATTATTATTTTACATTAGTTATTTGTAAAAAAAAAAAAGACATTTCTACAGTACTTTTATTTGTTAAACAGATGCTTGGGCCTGTAAAAGGTTTTTGTTCTTTGGTTTCAGTTTATTATGGAGTATTTCATCGTATAAAAATTGTAAAAAAAAATAAAGGTTACTACTTCACGGATTTCACCTATCACGGGTTCTTCTTGGAACGTTACCCCCGGGAAAAACGAGGGTTCACTGTATTGCACGAAACCGTATTTGTTGGATAAGCCCCAGTAAGTCTTATGTGTGCTGTGCAGGGTATCCTGGTAACCTGGACCAAAGGATTCAAGGCCACAGACTGCGAGGGTGAGGATGTGGTGGAGCTGCTTCGGGAAGCGATCAAGAGGAAAGAGGTAATGGCAAACGGGAAGACCATCTAATCATCATTAGGTATTATGTTAGTAGAACTACAGAAACACGGACACCAGTGCTGTTCAAACGCCACCGTTTTCTCCATTGATTTCAACATTTAATGTGACAAATCAGTCTTACTGCCACTGAGGGAGAACATTCAAACATAAAATAGTATGATTTTAGTAAGGGCTTGCTTAAAGGAAGGTAGAAACGTCTTAAACATTTAGTTTTTTACCTTCCTGCTGCTTTGCTGGTACACCGATGCAGTTTTATTTGAATGTGTCATCAAGAACTTAAAGATTTCATATTAGTTTTTTGGACTAATGCACCTTGTATAATTAGGCCCCTGTGTAGCTCAGATAGGTTGCCTTATGTTGCTTTAAAGCCCAACATATAAAAAGCTGCTAAGTGGCTTTCAACCGTCTGTAGCACTGTTGTTTGAATGGCACTAAGAGATCTCGGATCTGGAGTCCTTTGGCATGATGTGCTGGTTTTTGTCTCCCCAAAAGTTTCTACTGTACAGAACTATTGTGCTTTTTCTATAAATTGAAAATGCCTTCTGTACGGAAATACTGAAGGAAAAAAAGGAACTCTAAGGAAATTCACTGGGCGAACTGAGTAGTAATAGAAGATATATTGTTCTGCATGCTAATCCTGGCATACGAACACCTTTGGACTGAACTACATGAAGTTCATCATGTTAACAGCACCTGTCATGGCCTGACATACACAATACAGATTGCTAATTATTCATTGAGAAAAAGGCCTATTTTGGTGTCATAGTTGGGGAAAAGAAGCTTCTGTTGTGTTTATTTCTAAACTCAGAGACCTGGGCGCCAAAGTAGAAGTTGAGGCAAAATACTGGAGAATTAATACTGGAGTTTTTGTCTTAAAAATCTCAAATCTCTGTGGCGCCTTGGTAGCTACGTCCCTAACGCAGAGGCCCGTGGTCGAGTCCCACCCGCGACCCTCTTCTGCATGTCATCCTCCGTCTCTCTATCCCTCTCCTGTCTTCATCGGTCAATTAAAAGCCAAAACGCCCCAAAATAATCGTAAAAATCTCAAATCTTCATCACTGATATAGCACATACTGTATAAGCAATACTTTTGATATTTCTAACTTTATTCATATTATTCAGTGGGTTTTAACTCCCATCCTATGTTATGCTTTCTTTTCATATATGTTATCTTGTTTAGCTGTTGTCAGGTGTTTTATTTCCATCCCATCTTTCTTTAACTATGGTATTCTATCCTTGTTTTTATTTTACATTGGTTCCCTGTTCTTAGGCTTATTTTGTCATTATTTCCTTTTTTAAGGCACTTTGTGCTGCATTTCTTGTATTAAATATGCTGTACAAATATCATTATTATGAATCAACACATTTTAGTTGTGATTATCATCGGTTTTGTTTTCAAGAAGTTTTGTTTATTCATCCGCACTTTTAGATTGAGAATCCAGTAAGTATTATGGGACTGTAAATCATTAAGTGTCAGGTAAAGCAGTGCAGGCCTGCAGCAGTGTGTGGTCAGTGTTGTTACAGCATGTCTTAACACCTGGAAAACCTGCTCTCTGATACTGTGGAGTGTGTGTGTGTGTGTGTGCGTGTGCAGTGCGGTTGTTCCATCTAAACTCTGAATTAGCACATTGATGACATGGATGATCCTCTGTGTGTTTTCTGTGTTTGGCAATGTTGCAGCAGTCTGAAACAGCTTGTGCATTTTATTGTGTTGTCTGTTTAGGAGTGTGATTGGACTGCACTGTGCTCAGAGGGGCGTTTAAAAAGTGACCAGGCCTGATATTAATCCTTCTGACAACACCCAGAGTGATTCAGAAACCCATGCTAGATATGAACTTTGGACTTAACCCTGAAGTCATGTTGAGTAAAAACCTGGAAACCTCAAATGGTAGTACGTAATCCAAAAATGTTCAGTTACTTTTTTGGAAAAACACAAGTAATTGTCGGACATTTTTTTAACCTGACGTTTAATAATTTAAAAGTAACAGGATGTGAACTCTACACTGTACATTGACTTATAGATTGTAACACACAGCAACTTGAATTGTGAGACTTGTGTAATGTAGCAACAGCAACAGATATGTAGGTTCATCATACTTCTACCTGGGATTTAATTTTCCAACTGTTTTCACAGGAGTTTGAGTTAGATGTGGTTGCCATAGTGAACGACACAGTGGGGACGATGATGACCTGTGCATACGAGGAACCCAACTGTGAGGTCGGGCTGATTGCAGGTGAGAAAACACTGCTGCTTTTTGAGGAACTTTTGATCTAAAAAAATTCAATTTTTACGACAACCGTTCATACGAGATCCACAAGACATATTTATTAGAAGTGCATTATGTACAAACTGAAGCATACAGAGAGGGGTACACTTTTAACTGATACACCGCATAACGGCATGCTGGGTACAGCTCACTCTGTGTCCCTCACCTCAGTACATTCAAGAACAGATGAAGACAGAGAGACTAGAGATGTTACGTTATAGCTTGGTCCTGAATGACCCATCATAAGTTGCACTAAGTTGCACCCTGCATTAGTTTGGTAAGCATTTAGCTGAACTCACAATGTCATATTCACTGTGCCTTACTGTTTTTTTATTGTAGCTGCAGCACTAATTGGAAAACTAATTTCCAGTTAGTTTAGTTGATCTTAGATTTGTGTTCTTTAAAACAGAAAGTCTTGCAAACTGAGGTGTCGTTGAGAGGTTATGAGGTTGACAGGCTCTGTGTCGTCTCAGGGACCGGCAGTAACGCCTGCTACATGGAAGAGACGAAGAACATTGACATAGTGGAGGGAAATGAGGGCCGCATGTGTGTCAACATGGAGTGGGGAGCGTTTGGAGACAACGGCTGCCTGGATGACATCAGGACCCAGTACGACCAGGCGGTGGATGAGAACTCGCTCAACGAGGGCAAACAAAGGTGAAGACACCTCCAGTCTTCAAATATATCTTAGGACTTTCATTGCTAGTTTAACACAAATAATAAAACCGATATAAACTAAATGGGAGATACTGCTACTGCTAACTAAGATTTGTGTTTCTCTCTTATACGTGTCAGATATGAGAAGATGTGCAGCGGTATGTACCTCGGAGAGATCGTCAGGCAGATTTTAATTGATCTGACAAGGCGTGGCTACCTCTTCCGGGGACAAATCTCGGAGACGCTGAAGACGAGGGGCATCTTTGAGACAAAGTTCCTGTCACAGATAGAGAGGTGAGTTAATCACTTAACATCAATGCTGAGGCAGTGGCTTTTGGGACACATCAAATCTACTGTTATACTGTATTTAAAAAGGTCAAATCCACCTTAAAATGTATTTTTTTGACCTTGTGGTGGCAACATTTTCTTATTTCAACAGATAAGAAAATCATTCCTGTTACAAACTATTTAGATTTAGATTTGTATGCAATTAAAAGGACGTTTTATGGCGGAAATAGAATATGCTGTACGCTCAGCTGTAGATCCCTGCAGGTTTGCACACATTTCCAACATCCAACAGGGAATAATCATTAGTAAAGAGAGAAGAGGTTTTTCTCCTTTGATAGCAGCAGGGGTGGAGATTATGTAGGAAACTTAAGCACAGCAGTGGAGACAGGTGAAGGAAATTCACCAAAATAATAAATTATGACAATGAACTGCCACACAACAAATCGTGCAAAAGCGCCATTTCACATCTTGTGTTTACCAGAAAATTAAGTCATTTAGCATTAAAAAGCATTTAAAAAATAACTAATTAACTAAAGAAATCTTACTAGCAGTGCCATTAGTCGACTTAAACAACCGATTAGTTGACTGAAAAGGGGGAAATACTTGAACTGGTTACGTTAAACATGTTTATTGTGATGTATTATTTATGTATATAAAAAAGGTTCATGATTGTTGATTTCATACTGTAATAAAATGAATGGAAACTGGGGACTAACACCCCCCAGGTATGAGAGGAGGAGGAGGGGGATGCAATGTGACGACTTGTTTAAGCCTACCTTAGCCTCTGGGAACAGCTGTGAGGTATTCGGTGACTCTCCTGCTGTTGGCTGACCTCTGACCCCCCATCTCCCCCCTGCTCCCCAGCGATCGTCTGGCGTTGCTGCAGGTCAGGGCGATCCTGCAGCAGCTGGGGCTCGACAGCACCTGTGATGACAGTATCATCGTCAAGGAGGTGTGTGGCACGGTGTCCCGCCGCGCCGCTCAGATCTGCGGAGCCGGGATGGCGGCTGTGGTGGACAAGATCCGTGAGAACAGAGGACTGGACCACCTGGACATTACCGTGGGCGTGGACGGCACGCTCTACAAGCTGCACCCACAGTAAGACATAATAATAGGACACGTGTTTCAGGGGGAAGGGGTTCATTCATTCTTACTCATTCACACTACAGTACACATGGACTTTCATTGGACTGCACTGGTTGAATGTTTCATTTTATTAAATATGTATATATAATTTCTGAAGAGTGGCTAACACTTGATGCAAGTGGCAGGGAATTTATTGAATGAATGATACTACTTTTCACAATATAAAAACAACTACGTCAGCCTACACAAAAGGGGGACCTCCAAAATCTCAAGACACTGATGATGATGAAGGGCCTTCATAAGGCTACCAAACTCAATGCCCTTGAGAAAACTGATTTATTAATTCATCATGTAAGAACAATAAACATTCGCTGGTTTCAGCTTGTCAGATATTAGGATTAGCTGCTTTACTCTGTTTGTGGGGGAGGGGGGAGGGGTTGGACTGTTAATTTGACAAAACAAGCAATTATCTCACTATTTCCAATATTTCTAAACAGATTAAAAGCGATTGTGTCATTTTTTCTAAAAGTATCTTGGAGGCAGGAGAGGAGTAAATGTTGACTTAATATTTTGATCTTCAGAAACCTTTTTTCTTTAGACACTAGAGTCTCTAGAGTCAGAATGACTTACTGCTCAATTACCTAATCAAGACGTTATTTATAATGTTATTTAACAGTCCAGTACCCCCCCACCTATGATCCCATTAATGTCTTTAAGTTTTTCTCTAAGTCATTTGTCACTTTTCATAGAAAAGAAACCTTAGCACTGCATTTGGTCAAGCCCCTTGCATTTAAGATATTAGTTTTATTTGTTACTAGGAAGCATCTCTCTTTTTAACTTAAACTACTATCTGGCCGTTTCTCTGTTCTCAAAACATCTCCCCAAAAGGACCACAGTTGGAAATTCTGATCCGTGGTTAAACCACGAGGCAGGGCACAGAGCAGAGAAGCTGTGCAGGTGTGCAGTACATCATCATTGCTCTGGAATTGGTTGCGCCCATGCACGTGTTATGGTTGCGCCTTAAAAGGTCAACCGTAACATGATCAAATTTGGACTAATTTGAACTTTGCAAGCAGCGCACTGCAACCCTTTCCGAGTGTGATGCCAAGGGTAGCACTCCGCCTAGTTCGGCATCACTGCTCTCCAAAACAAAACAATTTACCGGTCAGCACGGAGCGGTTTTACCGCAGATCGTGTGTAGGCATCTAAACACGGGCACATTCACAGAAATGTTGATTAATCTGCATTTTGCTGACATCAAAAATCTTTAATTTGAGTTGTGAACTGCCTCTTAACCGCTGTTTCCTGGCGTTCTCCTCCCGCCCCTCAGCTTTTCTCGGATCTTCCAGCAGACGGTCAAGGAACTCGCCCCAAAATGTGACGTCGTCTTCCTGCTCTCCGAGGATGGCAGCGGCAAGGGTGCCGCCCTCATCACGGCCGTGGGCTGCCGCCAGAGACAGCTGGACGCGCAGCAGCAATGAGGTGCCCTGCTCGGTTTGTCCTGAAGAACTACCTGCTGCTCCACCCTGACCT
>NC_048408.1:28929377-28947585 GCF_013103735.1 Etheostoma cragini | reverse complement strand
CCCCCCCTGCCCAGCACAGCCCAACTCCAGCTCCCCTTGGCAGCCGTGGCTCCAACTCTGCCCCAACCTGCCCCGCCCCCCCGACCTCCCCCCACAGCCAGAGAGTCATGCTGCATGAATAGGGAACTAAATATCTAAGTATTTATTTGTACTGCACCAGATGGTTTATTATTTCCACGTTTGTACATTTTCCTCAATAGCTTGTCAGTAATCTAATAAATCGAAACTCCGTAGGTGTGCAATATTTGTGTATTGCTAATTTTATTTTTATATGGAGGCAGATATATAAAATTGTATTTATAAAGCTGAGGCCACTTTGCATCCCAGAGGTCATTAACATTTTCTCACCTTAGACACAAGAAAAATGGCGGCACTTTTTATGAGATTTCCAAACGCCGCATTTAAATATAACTTACTTTCTTAAATGAAGAACGTCCTTCTCGCTGAATGGCTAAACTCATTTTTACAAGTTGACGGAGCTGATGGGATTATATTTCACTGTCACTGTGATAGATACAGTTGTTTGATTGATTCACTGGTTCAGAAAATCAGTCTCGGGGCGACCTCTAGCTCACCCAGGAAGAGGGTGCGCCCCATGTAGGCTGAGGCCCTCTGCTGCGTGTCATCCCCCATCTCTCTCCCACCTTTCCCGTCTATCCACTGTCACTATCATACAAAGGGGGAAAAGCCCCAAAAAATGATCTTTAAAAAAATACAGTCTCATTGAAAAGGGTTGAATGCAAGAGTCACGGCTGTTCCAACCATCCTTATTCATGTGCTACGTGCTCACACAATGTGCTTACCACTTTTTTGTGTAGGTCTCAATGTAACTCACATATTAAAGTGTTCTAGCATCACCATAACATGTATTCCTCCAGAGCTGAGAGGGTAGTAAAAGGCCCAAGATGAAGTGTTAGCGTGTCCTGTTGCTATTTGTGAACTACTATACTTTTTGGTGTTGTGATGAATCCCACTTCTGCTCACTGTACGTGCAAAGAATAAATGTCTATTGGGCCCCAAGAAAGGAGTGGATCCTATGAACGCTTTTGTGTGTATTTGTGGCTGAGTGTCAGTGAGTCTTACTGTAATGACCTGTAGCTTTCAATGTCCAAAGCGCTGTGGAGACTGCACGCCTTACATTAAGACAGAAGGAAAGTGTTGGCATTAAAAAAAGCTTCTTTTTTTTTTTTTTCATTTTTACATTAATATAGATTTGTGATCGACAGTGAAAAGTGAATTCATTAAATTATATTCTGTTGTGGAGTAAATCCTGGTGTCTCTTTTTCTTGCGCAACTTGTAATAGTTGTGATACACATGGGATGACACATGTTATTACAGAAAACTTAAAGGTGGGGGAACTTATCAGATACACAGGAAGAGAAAATGGGCTTCAAGTGAGGCTTAGTTCAGGGGCCACACCTTTGTGGGTGTATAGGGCCTTTTAAGATGGAAGTATTTATTGGTAATACAACCAGTCTTCTAAAGAAAAGAGGTCCTGTTTATTCTAAAGTACACCATCCGGTGTTCTCACCCCTCAATAGATTCTGTTATTTCTATGAAATGGTATTAAGTCAATAACTTACTTAATATCATGGCTGCAAATTGCACCCATGATATTATTTATAGATATAATCTAGAATCAAGCTGAGAGACATTTCAGAGCTGCGTTCTAACGATTAATCTGTTGATTATTTTCTCGATTAATCGATTAGTGGCTTGGTCTATAAGTGTTGCTCAGTGATTCCCAAATGCCCAAGATGATGTCATCAAACATCTTGTTTTGTCCACAACTCAAAGACACTCAGTTTACTGTCACAGAGAAGAAACTGGAACAATATTCCCATTCAATAAGCTGGAATCCAACGAAAACTTTTTATCCCCATAGAAAATGACTCAACACGCTGGAAAATGATTGATTTTAAATAGTTGATTAATTTAAAATGTTGACGATCAATTCATTGCTCAACGCCATTTGTCAAATATTTCTGCTAGATGTGTGCCAAAGCAGATTTTTCACGCGGGGTTTTGGTGCTCTTTATCAGCTGCAGGTGATTGTTTTTTAATCCAAAGTACAAAAGAAATGCTTCTTCGTTGCACAATTATTGAGACAATTTCTATGAGAAAATATTTACCTATTCAATCTCACGTGCTCATCATCTGGCAAAGGGGCAGTAACTGACTTGATTCCCACTAGTGTACTCGGCACTTGCAGTACAGCATTGTACTCACTTCAAATGGTCGTCCTTGAGAGTACAAGCTGGTGCTTCATCTCGCTGTGCTGAGTTCAGCAGACCTGCTGCCACTGTCACTGAAGTTGATCCACCTGGAACAGGGCTACAGAACAGAGAAGATACCTCACTGCACACATGCTCTTCTAGCCCTTAAACACACATTCACACACCCTGTGTGCACCCTGAATATTTGAACACCTGCCAAAATATCTGTCAACAATGGTTTCATTATGGACTAGTATCAATCTTAAATTCTTGCTATTGTAGGGCTACTTATCCAACACAATGCATTTATAATATTGAATTAATTCCCTCCTTCATGCTGATGCCATGAACAAAGTCCCCCATGAGTACACAGTACAGTCAAAGGCTTAGAGTTAAACAATAGGATTTATGTTTATGTGCATCATTCTTTTGTTACAGTGTTTCCTGCAGTGTGTGGGTGTGCAAAGGTGCGTTTGCTGTCTGTGTGTTTTAACGTGGGTTTGCATTTGTCCTACTTTTCAAAGCCCGTATGTACCTTTATGTGAGAGAAGTACTGCATGCACATTTGTGGATGGTTTAGCTGGCGTGAAGCAGGGTAAAACTCCACGTTCCCCATTTTTTGTACCGAGCTCTGTATGCACGCGCGGGTCTGTGGGTGTGTGTGTGTGTGTGTGTGTGTGTGTTTGTGTGCATGTGTGTTTGTTTCCAGCTCTCATCAGGTTGGGTGCGTTGTACTGGGGAGTTGCTGCTGCATCCATCTGCCTGAAACTAAAAAGCTCCCAGCTGTCACTGCACATTCCAGGTAAGTAGTCACGCTAAAACCGCATGCATTGACACGGGTTAACTACCTGGCTGTTACGTTAACGCGCTGTGTACAGAAAAAGGGTGGTAGCCCATTAGCTCGCATGCTAACTTAACTAGTTGTTTCTTGTAGAATGTGCGCTAGCTAGCTAGCTAGTAACCGAGCTATGTTAGCATTGTATTGGAGCGTGGGGGCGACCTCCGAGGGCTGCTTTTATGTTATGCTAGGCACGTTGCCAGTTACCTTTCGATATTTAACTAGTGGCGTTCGTGTTTTTGTCGATGGCGATGCTCTGTTTGCATGTAGAAATATGGACATTTCGTGCAGAATTCCGCGCTGGAGCTAAGCGGCTAATGTCAACAGCTAACGCTAGCAAACGTTAGCCTGTCACTGTTAAACTAGTCGCTTGTTGCTGGCGCTAACGTCGACTGGTCAGTAACCAATTTACTGAAATTAGCATTTAAATTTGATTAATGAGGTGTTTTAATTGTTCGGCTTCTACTTCCCGTACTATTTGTTCGTCTTTTAGCATCACTAACAGCTAAAATGATGTTTGGTGTTGCGTTACCGGCCACCCGCTGAGCAGAATAGCCAAAGAAACTGACCCGACGAGCTATTATAGACTCGCGCACCGTACGGCACGTGCTGTCCTTTCTCCAAAGCAGGTGTTCCAGATGATGCACGCGACTTAATTGATGGTTATTAGCGGCTTCTTAGTTGTCACCTTCAGACACAGCTGTGTGTGATTTCGCTCAAAAATGACTCAAATCATTGTACATAATGAATGCAACTAACGTTAATGATTGGTAGCAGTATCGTTTAATATGTTGTGTATTTATAACATGAATGTATGAATTCTAAAGTATACAAAATGTCGGAAAAATACCCATCATACCCAAAATACTCATCATAACGTTTCAGTTGGTCTGACCAGCCGTACCAAACTCAAAGATTATACATTTTCACTCATTCAAAGCAAAGAAAAGTATACTTTTTTAATTTTCGACAAGCTAGAATATGGGATTATTTGGTATTTTTGCTTCATAAATGACATAAATAAAATAGTGGACTATAAAGTTTGTTGATTGATTCATCAATTCATTGACTTATTATTTAAGCTTTTAATACTTAGTGTTTTAATGCTTAGTGTTTGATCGCCGCTGTCATTACGATTATTTCGACAGGGTGTTAAGGGAGACAGTGAAGCTGGTGGAAACAACCTCTTGACGTCGCGTCTCAGGAGAACGAAGGCAGCTTTTCTCCCTCCTAAACCCCAGCAGAGCCCCAAGCATCCGTCAGACTCATGACTGTTTGAGGGGACGAGGACCCACCGTGGCCCATGCACTGTACCCGTTTCCCTCCCTGTCCTCCTCGTCCCTCAAGCTGACGCAAAACCCCAGACACCTACCCCCTCTTCCCCACCCCCACTCCCACCCCATCCCCAGCGACTCGCCCCCTCCCGCCATGGTGTCCGGCACGGAAACCGTGCACTACATCCACCTTCACAACTCCAGCCAGTCGGTGCTGGAAGCCCTGCGCACGCAGCGGCGCGAGGGCCTCTTCTGCGATGTCACCGTGCGGATACATGACGCTTCGCTGCGCGCCCACGCCTGCGTCCTGGCAGCTGGCAGCCCCTTCTTCCAGGACAAGCTGCTGCTGGGTCACTCTGAGATCTCTGTGCCGCCGCTGGTGCCCGCCGAAACCGTGAAGCAGCTTGTGGACTTCATGTACAGCGGCTCGCTGGTGGTGCTGCAGTCGCAGGCCCTCTGCATCCTCACCGCCGCCAGCATCTTGCAAATCAAGACGGTCATCGACGAGTGCACCCAGATCATCTCTCAGAGGAAGGCAGCGGCCACGGCTGCGGCGGCGGCAGCGGCAGCCGCCGCAGCAGCAGCAGCGGCAGGAGGAGGAGGGGGAGGAGGGGGGATGCTCGGAGGAGTTCTCCCCAAACAAGAAGAGCGTGGCGTGGGAAAAGGGAGAGAGAGTGGCGGTGGTGGAGGGAGCTGTTCTGTTGGCGCAGGTGGAGGTTACGCAAACTTCCCTAACTTCATGGCTGAATGCGGTGCTAGTAACATGGGCGGGGGGTTGGGGGGGGCCAGCGACAGCGGCCCAGGCCCGATGGAGCAATCTAACGCGGTGAGTCTGATGGCACTGGGCGACATGGGCCCCGGCTCCATGTGCGGCGGCGGCGAAGGACTGGGCTCAGGAGCCGGCGCAATCCTCATGAAGCAGAGCCCCAGCTGTACTCAGGACGTCAGGTACAAGCTCCGAGACCTGTTGGCGCAGACGGCTAACGGAGCCAGCACTAGTAGCACAGGGACCCTCTCCGCGGGCTGCAGCTCCGGCGTGGCCAGCGTGGACAGCATCGGCAGGGACGGTCTCCGCGGCAACACGGCGGACCTCTCCGATGACCTGGTGGGGATGGAAAGATACAGCGAGGAGGAGGACCTGGACGGGAGAGAGCGGGGAAGAGACGGAGACAGAGACAGGGGGGCGGGCCACAGTCGCAAGCAGAGGCAGCCGCTAAGACTCCAGGTAGGGGGATAAGGGGAAGGGTTGCCATGGTTACAGCTTTAAGGCATGCAGAGCTGCAACGGTTTGCTTTTCTTTCCTTTTTCTGCTTTTCCCTCTTCTCGCACTGCATTGGCGTATATCGCTGAGATGTTTCTGCACATTGCACAATTGAAGAGGAGCTCTCGTCTCAACTTCAGCAGTAATTGCCCTGTTGATGTTCTATGGACTTCTGCTTATTTACTGTAGGTCATTAAACTTATTAGTAGCTGTTTGGAGGGGCTGTGGCCAGCTCATTTCTGCTTGTTTTCTGCTTTCTAGGGCTTGTCACTGTTGTAAATGCAATTTCTTTACAACTTAAAGTGGAAACTGATCTTATTCTCTTTAGGTGCTGGGAGGAGAAGGAGTGGTGGTGAAAGATGAAGGGGTTCAGGACCCGGATGGGACCGTCTACGCCTTGGAGGACGGGAGCCGAGACGGACAGCAGGAGGGCTCCCAGGAATCCATGGCAGGCTTTGGACAGGTGGGTGTAGCTCGGAGCTGAGCTGCAGCTATAGCAGCCAATGAAAAAAGACCCCTGATAAATGAAAGAAAATCCTAAAATGTAAGACCTTTATTAACGATGTAAAGCTTACTTTTACATTTAACATTTAACATTTTACTTTTACTTTAACATTTAAACAATTATCGGCCACCGCTTGCTGGACAAGGACGACGTTCATAGCTCAGAATGCAAATTGTGTTTTGTTTTCAAGGGCGTACTTTGGTTGAAAATGTACTTCAGAAGGAAACTTTTTAGAATCACCTCCATTGTGTAAAATGTAATCTCAGCATTTCTGTCACAAGTCCTGAAGTAAGTAGATGGAAAAACATGATGGGGCGGATTTATGCCGCAGCCTGCTGTACCCTGCAGAGTACACAAGGAACATCTGCCACACAGTCAACAGGATTCAGCTTCGCCTGTCAGTTCTCTCCAAAGTGCTGCAGAGTACGTGAAGATTGGAAATGGAATAATCCATTCACTTTAGAGGTTCATTTTTTTATGCAAAGCACTGCATATGATCATTAATTTACCCAGCACTGCTTGAAGTAATCTAATCTGTCTGTGAGCAGTATTTCAGTTGGGCTCTTTAGTTCACATGACAGGATGTGAAGCGGTTTCTTTACTTGCGTATCTACGGATACGACTATTTGGAAGCCAATTTATCATAGACCATTGCATTTGCTCTCCACTGCTGGAAGTGTAAGAAGCAAAACAGAAACAATTATACAGTCTGTGGTCTTAAAGTAACGATGTCTAATCAGATGTCATTGTCGGGATAAGCTGTCAAGCTACGTGGTGATAGCAGGTGGAAATGTTGCAAATGATTGGATTTACAGCATTTATAAGCATCTATAAGGGTCTTGATTTTATATGTGTTTAATTCAGTCAGTTAACCAAAAAAATAGACATTTTGCTCTGTTTTTGAGAGTGGCTTTTCCAATGAAACTCCAGTAAATAAACCAAATAATAATGCAGATCCAATTGCATATATTGCAAATGAGATTTGAGTTCATATTGCCTTCTGCTCGTGTCTCGACAAACAAAAAGTTTGACTGATCCTGTACGTTAGACAAGCTCCACCCGTGCCGGTATTTCCATACATCAACTGTGATCTCACTGCTGTTTTGACACAGCAATGTAGCTCGTCCGGTTTGACCGAACTGTGCAAGTTGATCTTTCCAGAGTCTGCATGCATGCGTTTGGAGGATGGGGGTTTGAAATAGGCTGTAAATGCAACATTGATGTGGTCTGTACATGAAAGGAGACACAGTGGAATACTAGGAAAGTGTAGTTAAGAGTTTGTTTCTTTTCGCACACATTCAGAAAAGAAGCAAATAGGCAAGCAAGTTCGACACCCATGTACTGTAGGTACGTATAGGTGCAGTGTCCTCCTCAAAGATAATATATACTTCATTAGGAGACCCTGAGAGTTCATAGTGTTTTCTTAAAAGATTTATTAAACAGGAGGGGTTTTAGTTTTATTTTTGCAACAATCCTTGAAACTGCTGCCAAAACATAATCAGTCCGATTTCTTCTTTTGAGTTTTGAGAGGTGTGTGCTGGGATCTTTAATTGTGCCTGTGTGTGTGTGTGTGTGTGTGTGTCTTTTCAGGATTTCTACGACGAGCAGGGGGTGTTTTCGGAGAGCTTCTGGCCCCAGAGTGAGCCTCCGCAGGCCATGGCTTTCAACCCCAGAGGGAGGGTCAACAAGCCTCTGACTCCGCCTCCAACCACGCAGTCCATCAACAACCAGGTCCGTGTGCTCAGTGGCTCATATCATACGCCGTGATTACATTTAAGCTGTACTCCAATATCAAAAATGTTTCTAAGAACTGGTTATAGAGTTCAGAGGTTGGCACAGTTACAGAGTGTGTTACAGTTACACAGACGCCACAACCCTATCTGCCCCGCTAGTTTCTCGCTGTAAACTATCGTAGATAAATCATGTCTCCTCCAGAGTGCTGAAACTTAAAAGAACCGTCTTTTAACTAATAATTAAATCAAAATCCAAGCACACTCAACAATCTCTCGGGCTCAAAAATCTATGAAATTATGATCAGTTTTAGTTTGAGGGATATGTTTTCCAGGCCCCGGCCTCCACAGTTTGATTGACAGATGTGTGACTTTGCTTGTGAAAATACAAGCGAGGGTTTGCATTTGCAGTTTTGTAGAAGAGACACATGTGGAAAGGTAGATGTAAACGGAGTCACTGCCATGTAGTTATCAACCTCGTACAATATTCATTAGTAACGAAATAGCAAAGCTTTTGTATGTGGAAAATGCAGACTGTGTGTGTGTGTGTGTGTGCCGAAACTTTAAAATATGAACTTATCTTTTGCACCAGACTTTTAAGTTATGTCATCATTACTGAAGATGTGGTAAAGAAATACAATGCAATCCCAGACTATCATTTTCCTTAAATATGTTCAATGATTTTCAAAAATCAATAAAATCAACAAAGAGCAAAACAGTACAGCGCAACAAAAAGCATATCCCTAAAATGACTCCTCATCTATAGATCTATAAAAACAAAGAAGGAAATATTCAAACCTGTTCAGCAGATTATCACTTTTATTCTAGTAATGGAAAGAGATTTCGTTTTGTTTTCGTCCTCAGCTTCTCTTCCAGTACCCAGTGAGCCAGTCGCAGCCAGCGCCGTTCTATGTGGGCGGGCCCATGGGTGGGATCGACAGCATGGCGGGGACTGAGCCTCAGCAGGCCCCGCCTCCTGCGCCCATGACCCCGGCCCCGCCTCCCTCCACCTCCTCCTGCTCTGCAGGCCCCTCCCCTTCCTCCCAGGGATCTGAGACCTCATTCGACTGCACACACTGTGGCAAATCTTTACGTTCCAGGAAGAACTACAGCAAGCACATGTTCATCCACTCCGGTAAGACACGTCTCCTCCACCTTCTTATTTCTTTATTTTCTAATAATATCTTCTATGAATCAAATCACATGGAAAACATGTCCGTTGGGTTCACCATCCAGTTGGGTCAGCCCAGTGTCCTTTTAGAGAGACTCTCTTTCAATGGAGCCTGAGCGGAACTTACAGTCTTAGAAAAAATAATAATAATAATTTAAGAATTTGGTTTTATATTTTCCGATTGACTTTGCTGAATCGAGACATGGTCTTTCAAGAGAGAGCCGCGATGCATCTGAGGATAGTTTTTTTTAGTTTTTTTACCCCAGCTCTATTGTTTGCAGTGACAAAAATAGAGACTACCATAGAAAATGATCATCAACTCTGCCTTTCTGTCCATTGTTTGGGTTTTACGGCACATTTACTCTCTGTTTTGAATCAGTCGTTTCTTATCAAACCCTGTTATGGGACAGCGGCAAACGGCAGACAGACAGAGTTAGCTTAAACTGGAATATCTAGCATCTAGATATTCTCAGGTGGTGGTGGTGGTGCTGGTGGAGACCAAACATGAGCTTAAATTGGGGAGTGAATATTACACTCTCATCAGGTGGACACAATGTGGACTCCAAATTAATAAGTGATGGTCGGGCCGAGCATTTTAAACTTGCAGGGAAGGTGTCCAAAGCACAATAAAAGATTTTGTATAAGATGTGACATTGTGACCGAGCTTTGAACTGGCAATCTACGGGTCCTAAGGCAAACACTGATCTCAGTGAGCAATTGTCCAGTTGATGACTCCTACAGCTGTTGAGGTTTTGTTTTATTGAGTCAGCCCGGGTTGACTCAATAACAGGATTTTCCTACAGTACATTGCAACTGGACTGATTGTTAATCAGAATCAGGTGTGTTAACGCAGGGCGGTTGTCCACAGCACAATGCCTGATTAGATACATCCATGATCATCCTGCGCTGCTAGACTCAGAACCATTGAGGCCTTAGGCTGTTTCAGATCTCAGGGAACGATCATCTGGGTTCTGTCATACAGACTGTCTAACGTATAGTAGACAAGAAGCAGGCCTGCATTAAAATGCAGTATTTTACCTGCTTTAAAAAAACATATATTTACAAGAAAATTCTGCGAATTTGGGTACTTGGTTAAGACAACATAGAAAACCTGTAATTTATTTTAACAAGGATTAATAAATGCCAAACTCTTGTTAACAGATTGACACAATTAAAAATATTTAAAAGATTCACTTTTTGAGATAAAATTCTGAAATTTTGCACACCTAATGTACTGTGTTCTTTGGATTATGTGAACATTTCCATGAACATCAAAGATGTAAGTTGCAAAAAATTGGTGTCAATTGAAACAAAAAAGTGGGAGGAGATAAGTTTAAGAAGTTTTGCCTTTTTTGTAATGGTCTCCATAGTTGCTACAAGGTAAAAGCAGATTGCAGTTTCTGCTCTAACAAAACTGATTTGGTATGAATTTTAAAGGCTGTTGTTGCGTCACCACAAGGACAATTAGCACACAAATCACACTGATTGCATTTGGCATAGGACTGGACTTGTGTGCAAAGTTTGGTAAGTTTTCGTGCATGGGAACATGCATTTTTTAGGAAGAAGAATTCAATTATATTTTTTAAAGTCTTTTTTTAAAGAACTTTTTAAACCGAGAGTCAAATTGTTGCTCTAAGTTCTCTGAATTTTCCATTTGGGTTTATGCTCTAAATCTATTTTTAAGTTATTTCATACAAATTAAATGTGTTTTGGTTTGTTTGATTTTGTTTTGTTTTTTCTTTTTGTTAGTTTTTTTTGATTTTATTGTTTGTTTGGTGTAGTTTAGTTTTTACATAATAACATAAATTGTTTTTTAAATTGTTAAATGATATTGTTTTTATGGTGATCGCCACTTATTAAGCCCCTTGGAGGGTTTTTCGGCAGTCATCCGTCACATGTTTTTGTGTAATATATAATACTGTCTTAATGTTTTTGTAGTGAAAATAAAATAATCAATCAATCAATCAATCAATCAATCAATTATATAGGCTTCGCTGCTCGGCCCCTAATGATATGTCGAGTGTGTGCATGTAAAAAATAAACTCCTCACTGCTGCTTTAATTCTCACATCATCAGTCTGCAGCGTTGAACCTTGAGCTTCTGTGTAGGTGGATGCACATATCTCAGGATGCTGCATAGCTTCATATATCCTCCAGTGGAATTCATTAGTGATAATGTGGAGGATCCGCTCTGAATACATCTACCTGAACAATGAGCAAAAACTGTAATCCAAACTCTTATAAAACCATATCAATATTTACTTTCTTATTTTAATTCTAAAGCAGCTTACATTACTGTATTTATCTGAATTTCAATGTCTGTGGTGGTCTAAAAACTGTCAGAGGAGGAACAATGTGTAGATATTGGATACAAATAGTGCTAGCCTAAATGAAAAATATTGGCATTCAAAAGCATATAGCAGTTGGGTTCTACTTTACTCTTTGTAAGTAAGTTTACACATTATAGAAATGGTATATGACAAATGTAATAAAAGATTAGATATGAAATCAAATGGATGTTAAATGCAATGGAATGTGTTCCATTGCCAAAGTCTTTAAGACAACAAAATCCTCAGTAATTAGTTAGATTTCAGGTACAGTTTGGTAAAAATCATTCATAATTGATTCAGTTCAAGTACTTTACCCAACCAAGAAAAACAGCAAAATGATTTAGATGAACGTGTTGTGTGTCTATGTATATACTCTACGAATCTGTCTGTGCATACTTGTGCCTCTAGGTCAGAAACCTCATCAGTGCTCCATCTGCTGGCGCTCCTTCTCCCTGCGCGACTACCTCCTCAAACACATGGTGGTGCACACCGGCGTCAGGGCTTTCCAGTGCTCCATGTGTGGCAAGCGCTTCACCCAGAAAAGCTCCCTCAATGTGCACATGCGCACCCACCGTGCCGAGCGCACCTTCCAGTGCAACGTGTGCCACCGGGCCTTCACCCACCGCACCTTGCTGGAGCGCCACGCCCTGCAGCACGCCCACCACGCACCCCAGGGCCAAGGCCAGGGGCGTGGAGCCGACATGACCTCACCTACCAAGCACAGTCCTCCGGCTCTGGGAGGGCCCTCAGGTATGGCTGGCGCGGCTGGCATGGTCAGCAGCATGGCAAACATGCCCAGCCACGGAGGTTCCTCCACCTAAAGAGAGACGGGGACGGGGAGAGACGGGGGGGTGGGGGAGGTCGTCAGTGAGCCCATTCCCCGAACCAACACTTATTTGGTCCTAACAGCCTTGTTGACCACTTTTTCTGGTGGGAACAGCACTTAAAGGTTCCTATTGTTTTAGCTTATCAACACCATCGATCAGGGTTCCTTCACAGGGCTGGGAAGCCGTTTGGAAGTTTAAAAATGATGTACAATTCAAAATGTACCCCAAGAACCCCGTCTTAAGTAGATGGAGTCTTACTGTCGTTTCCTGTTTGGTGACATTTGTTGTGACCTTGTTGAACAGCCATCCTGATTCCAGGCAAAATGTTCTTGTTTTAGTAGAAGCGAGAATGTGTAGGAACCCTGTTTCAAAGACACCAGAGAGTCACCAAAGAGGTTAGGAATGCAGAGCGGGTTTGGGAGTAGGCGAGGGGAGTCGTAGGGTTTCTATGTGGAGGGAATGGGGGGGTATTGGGGTAACATGGAGATGCAAGTTAGGGGAAATACGGGGAAGGAAGGTTTAGTGGGGAGGGGTGTTGCAGGGTTTCATTCCCTCTCAATTCATTTAATTCAAGTTGAAAATTGGAGTTCATTAAGTCCTGTTCACATCTTTAAGTGCGTAAAATCAAATATAGTGAAGCACTTTGTTTATCCCAAGATCTCAGCAAAGTGGCTGAGGAAAATAACCACTTGATTTTAAAAACTATGGAAAGAAGAGTCGGGTTGTAACAAAAGACTGCATTTCTGTTTTAAAGGCCCCATGACATGCTGCTTTTTGAATGCTTTTATATAGACCTTATTGGTCCCTAATACTGTATCTGAAGTCTCTTTCCCAAAATTCTGCCTTGATGCAGAACTACAGCCACTAGAGCCAGTCCCACAATGAGCTTTCCTTAGTATGTGCCATTTCTGGGTCTGTAGACCTCATATTAATGTTAAAAAAAAACTCATAAAGGGACATTTTCATGCCATGGGACCTTCAAAGCTATAGTATATAGCTATAGTGGAGTTTGTCGCCCCCATGAGGAATTGTAAGTTATGACGTAAAACCTGTCGGCGCATCCGCATGATAAAAGCCTTCCGTGACGTCAGGTTTTTCAGTATGAAATGGTCTCAGCTAAAGTGAAATGTGTGTTTCCTGTCTGTTTGTGGCTTAAAACACACTTTCAAATTCTCTAAAAAGGAAAAGTTGCTCCCCATTCAGTTTCAACAACCTTTAAGAGCCTCATAGCTGAACAGGTTTTCCCATATTTTTTTAATTTTAAAAAAGTACTCACTGAATTTACTGAATTGATGGTGAATGACGCCCGGAGCTATGCATGAGCAAACCAGGGTGACAAAGAAGGTTGTTGGGGAATAATCCGATGAGGAAGTAGTCCGAGCGGAGTGAGACTACAGCAGGGACGGGAGGGGACGGGAGGGGAGGGGAGGGGAGGGTGGGACGGAGGAAGAACAGAGGGAAGTGGAGGAGAAGGCGTAGTAATGCACAGCAGCATGAATGAAATTCCCCATCATCCATCAGACAGCTTTGTAACATTTTCCACAGGCGCCACTGGTCGGCCCCAGGATCATATACCTCGAACCAGGACGGGCCCCCGGCGGCTCGGAGGGACACTATTTTCTATTTTGAAATGTTTGGGAAGCATTTCAGCATGTTTTACACACACACACACACACACACACAGACATAAACACACCTACATACACACACCTACAATTACCTCGGTGGTCCAAAGACAGGCATTATGCTTCACATCTTTAAAGCTGCATCAAGCGAAGGAGCAGTGAAAACTAAAGCTACAACAGATCGGTTTACTTTTTCCTGAAAACTTACTAAAGTCCTTCTATGTAAAAGTACTATACATCGCTATGATGCTCAGTTTATTCGTTGATCATGTGATTCTTTGATGCAGATATAAGGCAGAACGTTTAAAAAAAATAAAAACAAAAAAAATACAAACTTTTAAAGTGAAAGAGCCATTCAGAGGAAGTTAAACATTGAATTACTATGACAGATCAATGAGTTTTATCAGGATTTTTAATGAGTGTTTGTGTCTTTTGGGGCTCTGGTTAATAATAAATGGGGATTGTTTGTTGCTTAAAAAAAAACAATGGAAGCTTTTTTTGCAGCACTAGTTAAAAAAACAACCACCTTTTAATGGTTTAGTATAACTAAATTAATCATAAACATGTACAATCACCCCTACAGGTTCTGACAAAGTCAAACTCGTGATGATGTTAATTATCACCATAATATTTATTACAATTTGATCTCTATGCACAATTAAGTTTGCACATCATATAACTTAGACCTAGATGTTATTGTCCCCGAAAGTATTTGGCCTAATATTGTTTTTGTTCCCCTTTTTTATTTTATTTTTATTTTTACCTGAAAGGTGATCTTAAAAAGACCTCATGTGTCCCTGCTTTTTGCTTATTTTTCTTCATGTTTGTCAGTCGGCGTGTTATGTGATATTCAGTAGATTCCTTAAGCTTTGTAAGAGCCTTCTAATTGACAGGATTTCACAAGTGGACCTCACTTAACAAGGGAGACTTTTTTTTTATTTTTTTTGCGAGGGATGAGATAATTTGACTTAAATATCACTTGAACCCAAAGCATGTTTTCATTTAAATGAGTGGAGCAGACGCAGATTGAAATCCTTTCCGTCTGGACTTCACTATAAATATTGACATTCAATGTCCCGTTTAAATGTGGAAAAACTGCTTATTTACACGCAGCGGGCTCGGCAGCGTGAGTTCATCGGCCTCTGAACATTACGAGTTAATTTGCAGACTCTGAAGTACTTTTTGTCCGCACTGTGGATGAACTGAGATTAAAATAAGAGTGTAAGAGAAGCTGGACTAGAAGTCCTCCAACTCACTGTTGGTTATAAGCTATATATGAAACTTAACGCCAAACATTTGGTGCTTTTCTTTTGTGTGTGTGTGTGTGTGTGTGTGGAGGGGGGGGGGGATATTTACCTCATTCACCAGTTGCCAACACCATGCTGTGGTCTGGGTCTGGTAAATAAGCAGTGTTGAGCTGTTCCAGAGGTTGGATCCATCCTCTGCAGTGGAAGTGGTTTTGGTGCATCTTGTCTGAGGCGGACCCTTGTACAGTACTGTAATGTGTGTGCTTCGAAGCCATGTCAGCGCATTGTAACGTACGGTGTTATGCCTTTTTTTTTTTTTTTTTTTGGAAGGGGAGTTGGCAATTGTTTTTTTCTACATTAATATTTCTTTCTCAGAGGTTAAATATGTCAGAAGAAGAAACTGTCATTTTATAATGAGGAGGGGGGGGGGGCGGGTGGGGGAATCACTTGTCATCGTAAAAAAAGACTTTTTATGTATAAAAAGACTAAAGGCATGATTTAAACTTTTTTCTGAGAACTTAGATGTCGTACTCGATGAATTAACTGAATTTTAAAGATGAGTGATTTCAAAGATTTCTTTCTCCAAATAAAAACTCTTCTATGGCTCCAGGCCAGCTGCTCGTCACCGAGGTCAATTCTTTTCCATCATGTGTGTCAAATATTTCAAGTTTGCATCTAAGGTTTGTTAAGACTCTGTGTCTTGTTTGTTATTTGATCAGATTATGCCTGATAAAAACGTAGTTATCATTGGTTGTTTGTGTTAAACATCGGTGGAAGAGGAATTCAAATGTACTTTGCTTAAAAGTAGCTCTACCAAATTGTAAAGATACGCTAATAAAAGTGAATTATTGGCAATTTTAACATAATTATTTTGAAAGATACAATATGAAACCTTTACAAGGCCACTCTCACAAGCTGCTAAAACTCATTGGGTGTACTTTAAAATGGGAAAACTAGTTTTAACTCCAGTTCCGCAAACTTAATACCAAAATTGATGAATAGTTTCTACGTTCCTGCAGCCGTGCTCTAGTTCCTCTGTTGGTATTCATTGCTCAACTCAAAAGTTCTCTTAGGGGTTCCGTTATCTCCGCCATCCCTCAAACTCCCGACAAATGTGTCATCTACTGCAGTGGTTCCCAAACTTTTTCAGCTCAAGACCCAAAAGAGAAACTCTGTGTCTCCCCTGGACCCAAATTTACAAAAATGCACCATGAATCATTGTAACATCTACACTTTTAAACTGTGGACAAAAGACAGAACAAACCATGAATTTAAATGTATATGAAGTATATTTATTCCATTATAAAAGTAAACAACAACAGAAAAGGTCTCTATTCTCCTTTCTGTGTCTCACCCCTTTCTCAACTCATTTTCTCCTAGGATAAGAGAAGAGAGAGAGAGAGAGAGAAAAAAAAAACCAAAATATCTGAGCTGAACACACCAGTGGAGCCAAAAAGAACGCTCATTCCCCTAAGATTGAAATGCATTTTACTGCCAATTGGCGACCCAATAAAACGGGTCTGCGACCCATTTTGGGTCCGACCCTAAGTTTGGGAAACATTGATCTACAGTGTAGAAGCTGTATGTTCTTGAAGGCCCATAGATAATCTGCTCTAGCATTTTTTTTTCTGTTACCCTGCAGCTCGGGCCTTTGAAGGTTCTGGCTGCTCGTGGCTGAACTCTGTCCAGAAGGCATCTGTTACTCAACAACATCTGTTCCTGTTACTCTCTTTCTCCCAGCATGCCGAGGGACACACTGGCTCTCCCAAGGGTGGCCTTTTGTGTGCGCCATTGTCAATTCCATCATTGTCTGCTGAAGTCTGTTCCCATAATGCCACAGGGTTATAAACCCCTTCAGAGGCCAACTTTAGCGGACTAATGATTTACAGTTATTTGTGTCTAAACACAATCAGCGTCTTTATGGGGCAATTAAGACAGAAAACTGAGGGGACTTTAACGAGGTAATGGTGGAAATATCTAAATGTACGTCAATATGAAGTTCTCTCTCTTATATAAAGTGTTGTCATCACATATGACAACACTTTAGTGCATTAAAAGAAAAAGCTTCAGATAACAGAGAGGGTGAAAAGAGCCACTAAAGAAGCTTTTGCTGGAAACAGGAAGGGTGGAAAACTAAAGCCCAGAGGGTTGGATGTCCAGGAGGCGTTACTCTACATTGATCTGAATTTTGGAGCCATGAATTACCTGACTTGTTCTTTAGGAGGAGAAATAGGAGCGGTAAATCTAGCGTACGGACATTGTTTTTTATGAATAGGCCCCCTCTCCCGTCTCCAGGGAGAAACTTTCAACTTCTGGCAGTAGCCAGCAGTGTCTGCATAGAAAAGCCCACTATGGGGTCGCCAGGGGAAGACAACAGATGTTACTGATTAACTCTGCTCACAGACCCCTAAAGAAGTGGTTTTCACAGGGACAAAACAAAAGTTGGACGCAATTAAAATTTCAAGTTTAGCAATATTTATTTGGAAAAATAGTCTTGGCTAATTCCTTCATTCAAAAACGGTAAAGGAGACGGTAACATAACAATTTGTACAGTACAATCCCTCTTAAATAACATTTTCTTAAAAAAAAAAAAAAAATTAAAAAAAAAAAGTCCCATTGACCTGAAGTGCCTTTGCAAATATCGTTTAAAAAAGCAACTTAAATAATCATAACAAACATCACAAATATACAATACAAAATAAAAATAACACGAAATCATTAAATTAACTTAAATTAAATCATAATTTTAAATGGTAATATTTTTCAGTTTTTTTTCTTCTTTATTTTACAAAAGGATAATCTGTATCAAAAAAGCAATTTTTTTTTTTCTTTTTTTTTTAAATCAAGACAGAGTTTCCACGTCCCAAATAGGAAAAAAAAAAAAAAAAAAAAAAAAAGTGAACCACAATATGTCACAAATGGTTTGGAAAGGACTTCGGAGGAAGAAAACGCACTTCAGTTGAACACAGTGATCAATACATACAGTCTTCTCAGGAGGAGCGATGGGTGCACAGCCCACGTGAACAGCCTCGTGAAGAACAGGCCAGTATGGCCAAACATCCACCGTTTGATGCAGTTCCTGCGCTCAGCAACGGCGTGTGGGTTAGAGAAAAGGCTCGGGTGCAAATGTTGCAAAAACAAGAAAATCGTAGAGCGACGGTGTCCGTTTTTGATGTGTTTTGTT
>NC_048408.1:28926053-28929354 GCF_013103735.1 Etheostoma cragini | reverse complement strand
CCCGATAGCAGAACAGAAAGCTAAGTGTCAGTTTACGTTTCAACTGTAAACTTGATTTTTTTTTTTTTTTTTTTAATTTTACCCCGCCAGTTCTTATCCCACAGGCCGCCGCTGCCTGCGCTTATTTTCCAGTAGAGAACCAGCTCACTCTGAATATCAGTTAAACGTCTCAGTATCAGCAGCAGTCTCAAGGCGGGACACCTCCCCCTAGGGTTAGAGCAGCATCTGAAGGAGTATAAAAACTCTCCCATAGAGCAGATAAGCAACGGGCAGCCCATTGGTGGCTCGTTACACCTGGAGATACACAAAAAGACGACGACAAAAGCAACACATTAGTGGTTGTTGGCCACATGACCACACAAAGGTAAACCAAAGTAGAACATGCCAAACTCACCTCAGTTGCAATTATACATTCGTCTTTTTCCTCTGACATCACAAACACAGATTTGTACTTGGTGTCCGCACATGCAGACATTTCTGGGGCTCTCTTTTCTGATGCATCGCTTCAGGAACGCAAGAAAAAAGGTCGTTAGTTTCATCATTCTGACGGTCTCAACGTTGCATTTAGATTAGATTAGCTTAAATTCAACTTTGGTGTCATTACACATGTGCAGGTACAATGCAACGAAATGCAGTTTTGAGAGACTGTCGGCTTTTTGGTTAGATATTTACCATTTTAAGCGTTTGCTGCGTTTCTCCTCGAACTCAAAGGAGTCCAGGGATTGGCACTTGTCTTGGCAGGCGGCCTCCAGCAGGGCCTCTTTGGCCGCCTGCTCGTGGTTGACCTCGTGTACGAGGTTGTAGTCCGCGGGTGGATGGCGACTCTTGTAGCTGCTCCTCTCCGGTGAAGATCCTTCGTCGGGATCGCTGCTGCAGAAGTCCATCTTCTTGTTGATGTTTTTGACGCCCGGCGTCGGCAACACGCTGACCGCCAGGTCCCTGTCACCGCGGTGACAGTTGTTAGTCAGGTTATTTATTGTCTCGACCTCGCCGACGGTTTCTATTTGACCGCCACGCTGGACTTTTGACCGGAAAAATCCAACAAGCACAGCGCACCCGGCCAGCAGCAGCAGCACCAGGGCCACGCCGGACCCCACCGCCATCCAGGGCACGTCTGACCCGCGGATCGCGGCGTGCTCCGGAAGCAAGAACTGGCAGTTTCTGCCGCCGTAGCCAGGGACGCAGGCGCAGACGTAGCGGCTGTTTCTCTCGTGGCAGGTGGCGCCGTTGTGGCAGGGGTTGTGTTCACAGCGGCTGATGGGGGAGCTGCAGTTGCGGCCGGTGTATCCCGGTGGGCAGGTGCAGGTGTAACCGTCCAGACCTTCCTGGCACGTCCCGCCATTTTGGCAAGGGTACAGGGAACACTCGTCCCCGGTGTGGTCACAGTTCATGCCGGTGAAACCCTCCGGGCACTGGCACAGGTACGAGTTGACGAGATCCACGCAGCGAGCACCTTAGAACAGATAAGGAGTGGCATAATGTTAGGTCTGAATGTGGTAGTGTGGGGGGGGGGGGATCACCAGAGGTCCCATGATGCCATATCATCGCAATATGTTCGTTATTATTGTGATCTATTGCCATTTGTAAACTTTTTCCCAATTTCAGATTGCGTCCCCAACTGAAATCCATCGTCAACATCTGTACCTTCTAAAAAAGTTGTGTTCATCTCACCTCAGCTTCATTGTTCCTTGTATTATTGTAGTGACAAAAAGTAAAAAAAATACGTTTTTAAGATTATTTTTGGGGCTTTTCTAGCTTTTATATCATAGGATAGCTAGGTGAGAAAGGGAAGACATGCAGCAAATCATCACAGGTCGGATTTGAACCCTGGACCTCTGCATCAAGGCCTAAACCTTGAAGTATAGTGCGCCTGCTCTACCCACTGTTCCAACCTGGCCACCTTGAGTGCAATTTATATATAACAAAGGATCGATACTCAGCGTTCATGGCTAGATACAGGAAAATATCACAATACTATGCTTTATCGATTTTAGCCCCGCCCCTAATGATTGACACTGAAGACTGTCTCTCTTACCGTTGGAGCAGGGGCCGGAGGTGCAGTGGTCGATCTTCTTCTCGCAGTTGAACCCTGCGTACCCTGTGGGGCACTGGCAGAAGTAGCCTCCGTCAGGGTTGTCGGCACAGCGGCCGCCGTTGGAGCAGGGCCCGTCGGCACACGTCATGGCACTCAGCTCGCAGTTGTTGCCATAGAAACCGTGAGGGCAAGTGCAGGTGTATGTGTTTTCCAAGTCCTGTGGTGGGGGAAATAGTAGAACAGACTCGAGATCAAGATCAAGATGCAGCTGCTACACACTGTAAACTGTTGTTATGTTGTTTAATAATATCTACATTTTCTACAAAGTCAAGAATGGGTAAAAACCCAATCCCAAAGTCTCTTCTCTTATTCAACCAACCGAAAAAAACACTTACGGCGCAGCTTCCTCCGTTGCGACAGGGGTTTCCAGCACATTCGTTGACCTGGATCTCACAGCTGGCCCCAGTGAAGCCGGGCCTGCAGGAACAGGTGTAGCTGCCCTGACCCGTGTTGCTACAAGTGGCTCCATTCATGCAGGGCTTGTGGTGAGTGCAGTAGTTGAGATCTGGAAAGACACAGCCGCACATGTGGATTAGCCGCAGCCCGACACATGGCAGGACAACAGCAGCAGCAGCAGTGGCAGAATGTCTTTTTGTCCTCTTGGCACACTTTTCTTTTTTTCTTCTTCCCCTGTGTTTTCTGTTTTGTTTCCCGGTCCCGCCCCCGCCCCCGCCTGCTCTTGCTCTTCATCTGGAAACAACTGCTGCTCTGTTGTTTCTTTAGCCCAGTGTTCATGCCTGTTATGTTGCTATCGTGATGTCTTATTTTGTTCCTCTCCCATCTCTCTCCTCTTTTACAAACGTTTAAATGGTTCCAATGATGAATGACTAGTGAGACGACAGACTGCAAAGATCCTCAGGCAAATCTTTGTAAAGCTTTACCTCAAGATCACTTAGTCCTCGATCCTCTAACACTCTCTTCCCAGGAAGCATTGCGCTATTTATTCACAATCGAGGTTGCCTGTTAATAGGCAAGGCACCTAGGAGAAATATTAGTCTCAATTTGGTTGAAAAGTCTAACTTGTGTTTGAACAGCATTTAAATTAACATGCTTCCAAATGTAGTTTGGACCTGCTTCTTATTAAAATATAACCATCTAATGTTACGTAACCTAGACTTAAGACTTTCAGTCTTTTGTCCAACAACTCACCCTATCAGTGCTCTCTGGTTCCTTTCCTCCCTGTATTTCTTCATCACTTGTTACCCC
>NC_048408.1:28922629-28925953 GCF_013103735.1 Etheostoma cragini | reverse complement strand
CCTCTTTTTTTTTTTTTCTTCTTCTTCGCTGCGGGTCAAAACTCTTTTATTCATTCTGCGCACACACACACACTCCCCTTAATGTCTCGGATTGGGGCAGATAAGAGTGGACAGCTGGCGAGTGTGTTGCCAGTGCGCGACAGCTGCTCCATTGTCTCCTCTCTGCCGGCAGCTGCCCACTTCAAACAATACCTCCCCCGCCTCGGCCAATCAGAGGCCGGCCCACTCCCAGAGTAACCAATCGGAAGGCAGCATGTAAATTTATGGCACGCGTGAGATTATTCCCCAAAACTTTCCTTAGAATAAATCAAGTGGCCGTGTGTGTGTGCGTGCGTGCGCGTGCGCATGCACAATGGGATGTGTGCAGTGTTTAGGAACAAGTTGCCTTCTAACGGCACTCAGATGATGTGATTACCGAGCAACATAGAAATTAACTTTTTTATACTTTTTTTTTTTTACACTTATTATACTTTATTTTGTAATCTCTTTAAATTAAGTTCAAAGCAACTTTATGCTGTTTTTCAAGAAAATTACACCCTTTAATTCCAATTAGAAAGTTATTTATGTCTTAAAATGGATTTTGAGATTACTACATTTTCAGAGCCACACACACACACACGTACACACACGCATACACATGTTCCTAACACATAAACAAAGTTGTGGTACTCACGGTCTGTGCAGTAGTGTCCCTTCCACCCGGAGTCGCAGACTATCTCCCCGCGCTCTCCGCAGGTGAAGTGGCCGAAGGCGTCGTCTCTCGGCCGGCAGAACACCGAGCAGCCGTCCCCGTAGTAGTGCTCGTCGCACACAAAGCGGTACGAGTACTTGAGCTCCGTCCTGCCGCCGGTGTGCAGGTCCTGGGACCAGTCCTCTCCCACCGTCAGATGCCTCTGGGTGGTCATGGTGCTGATAACGCGGTCTGGATTCTCTAAAGTGCACGTGTGGAGGCAGACAGTGAGGGGTTAATAAATGGGAAAGTGCGAGAACGTGATAAAAACGTTGAAGACATAAAGGGGTTTTTGTTTCCTACCTGTGGAGATGTCGTCTTTGGAGTCGGTGTGTAATGCCTCAATAATCAGCGAGAAGGTCCCCTGGGAACACAAATGGCTTCATGAGACAGGTGGCCAGCGGAGAAGTGGCGATAACATCAAGTAAAGGCCCGAGGCGATTGTGCCATACACACACTGCTGAATGCAAACTGCCTAACCCGATCTCGTGTAACTAAACACCAGTCCACTTTGTGCGCTCTCAGCTCCTAGACTTGTGGTCAGAAATCGTGCTTCGGCGCCTTTTTACGCACGGATTTACAACAGAAAAGGGCGCGATTTGGCTGCATTCAATTCTAATGTAGTGAAAGGGACACGAGTGGCTGTACTTACCGGCCACGTAAAGCCGAAGTTAATCTTGACGGGGTTGCTGAATGAACTCTCCGGGATCACATCGGGGACCTGGAACGAGTTGGAGCCGAGCACGGGAGTCACAGCGCCGCCGTAGGTGCACGGGGGCTCCGGGGAGGCGTTGGGCTGGTAGTGCTTGAGACAGATCCTGAAGAAGGTTTTACATTCGCACTGCTGCTGGAAAGCCGAAGTGAGCCCCCCCTTACAGCAGTTCTTGTTGCCCTGTACTCCCTTCTTGTTTAGGAACTCCTGCAACTTCAGCTCAAACACTCCCGAACAAAACCCCTGCGGAAGAAAAGCACCTGATTATCTTTAACTATACACATAGAACCGCTCGTGGATGTGTGTTGTGGTGTGGTGGGATGGAAAGGGGGAGGGGAGGGTCGTGGGGGGTGGGGGGGGGGGGGGGGGGGGGGGGGGGGGGGGGGGGGGGGGGGGGGGGGGGGGGGGGGGGGGGGGGGGTGAGGGGTGATGGTTCGTTGTTAAAAAATAAATCTAAAGAATCAGTAGCTCACCTGGCACAGCAACATGGACATGACGGCAAGAGTCAGCAGGATGACGCGCCCCATATTCAATAAATACATAATAAATAATAAATAAATAGAGTAAAAAGTCTCGGGGCTCGGCTTGTCCTCAGGGGTGCCTCCTCCTGTTCAGTCCCTCAGGGGAAGATGCATTGAGCACGTTTCTGTCGCCTTCACGGGGTTTTCTCATCGACTGCTGCCGCTGTCAGCCGCGCCGCTCTCATTCATGTCCCGAGGAACCAAAAAAAAAAAAAAAAAAGGATAAATCCCAAAACCTTAAGAAATAAAATCACAAAACAAGACGTGTGAACTTGTGCGAGTAGGGAATAATAATGAAAAGCAGAAAAAAAATCAGAGAAGTCGTCCAGTTCCGGTGTAAAGCGTTAATCCAGTGCGTAAAGAGGGGGAAAAGATGGGTTCCTTGTTTTTGTTTTCTTAAGAAAGTGACAATTTTTTTAGGAAGCTGTGTGAAGGTCTTGGTCTAACCCAAGGACGGATTTGTCACTGGTCCAACATGCTTCCTTCTTCCTCCTAATGTCTTTCCTCTCTGTGAACTGTGCGTCTGTCTCCAGCCGAGGCCGCCTGCAGCCTGTTATATACGGCCTGACACATGCTATGGTAATAACATGCAAATGTCTCCCCCCCCCCACCCTCCACACCCCCTCCTCCCCGACTTCACCTCCCAATCTGGCTCGGCCCTCCACAATGGGGTCCCATGGAAGTACCCCAACAGCCTCCTTATTACCCCTCCAGCACATACAGCGTAAATATGGAGACGTGTAGAAGTATTTCGACCAAATAAGAAGTGAAACGTTACAAAAACAACAACAACAAAACTGCGAGACTCCTACAGGAGGAGGAGTGTCAGATAACCTGTTGAGGAGAAAGGATGATTTATTTATTTTTCTCCATTTTTGTTAAATTTAGCACAATCTTTCAGAATGAATTCAGCTGTAAGAGAGCTCATTCATTTCGAGGGGGTAACCATAACATCTTAACTGAATTTCCATTTCGTTTGGATTACTTTGGTGCTTGTTGGGAAATCAAACTGTAGTTTCCTTTTTTTATAATTAACAAGTGTGTCAGTGTAGATTCATAAAGTTGCTCTGAACCAGAATGGAGAAGGGGTTTCAGTCTATACGCCATGTTTCCTTCCGACAGGACAACGCATGTGGTTGGTCGGTGCCTCCAGCTGTTGCCTCGCGGGACACACATCTCACTTTTTTTGTCTTAAGATATTTGGTAAAGTGCCAAAACAACAACAACAACAACAACAACCCACACACTGCTTGAAGTTGATTCAAAGGTTCTGTGGATAAAAAAACGTTTCTTGGTCAAACCCTGACTCAGTTAATTGTTTACACCCCTCCTCCTCCTCCTCCTCCTCCTCCTCCTCCTCC
>NC_048408.1:28914209-28922529 GCF_013103735.1 Etheostoma cragini | reverse complement strand
CCCCCCTCCCCCCCCACACACACACACACACCCCTTATATAAGTGACATGCTTTCCCTTTCTCATCCAAATTACCTTCCATTGTGATGTGACGTAACATGGTTGATGTCCGTAGTTACTTAATAACTCTAATCAATGGCAGCAACGAGCGGAGTCCTCCTCCATTAAGAAAGCTGTCCATCTCTCCTTTCACTCCGGGTTATTTCTCAAGCCAAACGCAGAATCAACCGTGGCATCACAATTAAGTGACCAAAAAAACAACAACCATCAATAAAAATGTCCTTTGGAGAAAGGAGAGACTTCTTCAGTCTTCAAAGGGAGGCAGTTACAAACGTTTTACAGCTTCTATACCGTGTTTATATCTACCCAGACTATAGCTCGGGGAACCTTTAACCCTCCTGTTGTCTTCAAGTCCAATTTGACCCATTTCCAAAAATGTATCTATATCAGAAATATGGTTCTCTTTATACCAAGTTGCCAAAATATGAACATGGATGGTTCCTTCACTAGTAAAAATGAAGGACCTGTAGACTGCTTTCATTTGAAAGCATATTTCTGCTTTTTAAACTCATAAATGAGGTGTTTTGACCCTGAATTCCAAGAATGAGTGTAAAACCTGTATCAGTCAGTAGCAAATGCATCACCTTAAAGTGACACAATGACAAATAAAATGTTGAAAAAAGATAACTTATAACATAAAACTTGAATACATACAGTGCCAGAAGCCTAGGGGGAAAAAAATGTTAAAATAAGTGTAAATGTCTACAGCCAGGAGGACAACACAGTGGTTAAAATAACTGGACTTAAGTAACTTCATGATGAGCTGCTCCAGTATGATCATAGTCTTGGACCTTAAACCTTAGACTAGGTATTACAGGTCTGTAAACCGGAGGGAAAACTAGGCACGATGGGGACAACTTAAAAATAAAAGAGATTAAAAAGTCTTAAATAACTTGCCAATTGTCTCATATGACTCTCAAACAGCAACCAAAGCACTTTGCGGTCTGTTTGTGTGCACCTGACTGCAGATAATCAAAGTCTTCGACTAAAAGTTCATCTAAACCTGAAACTAAAGCCAGAACTGAAAGTAACCTGAGCATCACTTGGTATCAAACTCAGCCAGGAGCTGTAAAACTGACTGTCCAGACACAGTTGTCCCTATACAGTCTGTTTACTGTCCAACTTTTTTCTCCCATCCTGGCAAAGACACTGTTGGCTGTGCTGGGACTGTTTAACTGGAGTGCTACTGTAGGGGGCTGCTGTAGTTTAACTCCTGCCCACAAGTAGCTGCGCCAAACAAAAAAAGGGTGACTCGGGTCTGACTATTCATCCATTCTCTGCGCTTTAATTTCCATTGATTGTGCATGCAGGAGGGAGGGAGGAAGGGGGTCTTCAGTGGAGGACCACGACACGCCTTCAGACGCGGACAGACCCTTACAAGCCATCTGCCACTAACCACCCCCACCCCACCCCTGCCACATCCAGAAAACGACGTTTATTTCCCTGCCTCCCTCCCTCCCTCCTCCGGCCTGAAGCGCACGTCTCTATGCGCTTCTGTCCACCGGGCTCCGTCTACACTCAACTGGAAGCATGTTAAAGGACCTGTAACGGTATGGGCCCTCCGGGGCCATATGGCGAGGGGGAAGCCAGGAGGTTTTTTTTTTTTCTTCCTTTCTTGGTCCCCGAAGATGAGACACCACATGGTCACTCGTGGGAACGTAAACACGGCGCGCATCACACGATATCGATAATATGAAGCGGCGTTTGGGGAATAGGAGGGATGTAGCTACTGCGCGAGGATCCATTGATTTTGTTTACACTGAGACCTCATAAGCGTAGGAATTATTGACACATCTTCACCCGGAGTGAAAGCTTCCACCTCTCAGGGAAGCGCAGTTGAGCTTGTGACGATGCCAGGGTTGGTGGTTCCATTCCCTGAATGATGCAGGAGGAGCAAGGCATGGATGGAGTTGAGAGGAGGGTGGAGAAAAGGAGGAGGGGGAGCGAGGGGTGTCTCATAGTGGCCACTCGTGCCAAAATGTAGGCTCGTATGAAAAGCCTCGAGGAAATGGTTTTGAATCAGCACTTTCTCAGGAGATGCTTTTACGCACGCTTCCGCCGAGTCCTTAATCATGATTACGCACTAAATAAAACTGTAAGAATCACATGGAAGATTAAAATAATCCAATAGTGATTTTATCGGTGCTTTTATTGTAATTAATTCCATTTTAATTTTATTTGTTCTGTAGGATTTTTGCCGTGATGCGGCTTATCATCCTTAAAAGTGCTTTAAATCTTGATTTAAGACTAGACCTGGACTGTCTTTTTCCAGTCCAGTTCGCCCGTTTTACCTGCTGAAACGCACGGATCAACAGGCTCCTTTGTGTCCAGATCAGATTACTGTGGCCAGCTGCTGGTAGAGGGGGCCACAAGCCAGATCCGCGGCTCCCCAAGGCTCCGCCAGGCTCCCCACGGCTTCCCACGGCTCATCGAGGCTCCCGGTCCGGGCTGCTGTCTCATTTGCATACGTGCTGTTACTGGAGACGTGCTGAGCTTAAGTTTATGGGAAGAGTGCCGCCGTAATTACATGGGGGCCCCAGAGACGCGCCTGCATGTGTGTGTGTGTGTGTGTGCGCGCGCGCGTTATAAGTGTGTGTCAGAAGGGAGGGGTCGGTTCTTGTGTGTGTGTGTGTGTGTGCACGCGCACAGAGACACTGGGGACCTTAAGGGAAGGGTAAAGAGAGGGAGCTGTACGTGGCCAGTCGCGTGCCAATGTTTATGAAAACACATCTGCCGCGCACCCCGGGGTGACGCACCACGACATATGCGGGTCCCTATGAATAAAATCGATAATTCAACTGATACTATGCAGCGACACGTTTTTCCACAACAACAAATACTGAAGTTAGTTTTGATGAGCCTGCTAAAATGATGAAGAGATAAAGGGTTAAACAAACATCAACAAAACCCTGAATTGTGGGGTTGTCATGGGGAATATATGTCAACAAGGTTAAAACTCAGGGCTGGGTAGGTCATTTTAAGAATGTTGTAGGGTTATTAACTGTGGGATCAAAAATGCAGTTATTGTAAACTCCATAAGCGTCACGTTATTTACATGTTTGTGTAGAAATATCTACTAAATCTGTCTTTTTTAGAAAAGTATTGAAAACATGTCCCTGTAAGAATAGTATGCAAATACTACAAGAAAAAACCCTCTGAATGAATAATTAGAGAAACATAACACATGCAGATGCTTCCGTACATGTATCGCTGCATGATACTGTTAAGCAGCTTATGTCCCATGATGCTCTCTGAGTGTATGGAAGTGCTGCGGAGGCCCTGCTGACCTCGATTTTGCATCAGGATTGGACAGAGGAAAAGGTCTAAAAAGACAAGATCCCATCTACGGATGAATGGTTTGATGAAAATGAGGTGAAGCATCTGCTCCGGCCTCCACGATCACCCAAGGGAGATTTTATTTGGCATCATGTCAGACAGTTTTCTCCAGAAAGGTGTCAGGGCTGAAGCTGTTGTAGTAGAACAAACAAGTGTTTTCAGCCATGCTAGCGTCATGGCTTCAGGACACTTTGGCCCAGACTGAAATGTCTCAACAACTCTGATTGGACGGCCATGAAAGTCTGTACCGACATTCATGGTCCCCAGAGGAGGAATCCTACTGACTTTGACGTGGACTCTTGTAGTTTTAAGTGAAATATCTCATTAACTATGGAGGGATTGCCATGAAAGTCTGTACCTACATTCATAGTCCTCAGAGGATGAATCATAATAACTTTGAGATGGACTCTTGTAGTTTTGAGTGAAATATCTCAACAATTATGGAAGGATTGCAATGAAAGTCTGTACCTACATTCATAGTCCTCAGAGGTTGATTGATAATAACTTTGAGATGGACTCTTGTAGTTTTGAGTGAAATGTCCCAACATCTATGAAGGGATTACCATGAAAGTCTGCTTTTCACATTTGTGTCCCCCTCATGAAGAATTATAATAACTTTGATCCTCTGAGTTTTGATCTATCATCAGTTCCAAACTTAATTTGGTCCAATACATTGCTGTATTGCCCAATACCTTTAACACTAACCACCCCCGCCTTGGTGATTAGCATACTTTAGCATGCTAAACTAAGCTAGTAAACAGTTCCTTGCTAAAAATCTGCATGGTATGCTGGTGTGTAAATGCACAAAGACTCACACTCTATAGTTTGGCTGCATTCACATCACCTCTCCTCTGATGGGATTTACAGGAAACAGGCTACTTAACGCTGAAAAATGACTCACTGACGACGAAGATAACAACCTTTAGGTTACCGTTGGTAAAATAATAAAACCAAAGCAAAGGAGAAGATAAGTACCCTTAACTCTGTTTTATTTTATGATTTTATTGTACCTCAACACAATAAAAAATAATCAAACCCAATAAAATTACTTATTTTATCTCCTACTGAACCCTTAATGTGCGGTCACCTGTATCATAAATAATACATGGCCAAAAGTATGTGGACACCCACAAGGGATTTTTTTATTACTATTTTATTTTATTTATTTTTTTGCGTTTTCCAGCAGATTTTGGAACCTGGCTGTATCGATGTCCATCACCCTTGTTGAGTCAGCACTCCGATTGGGGTATTTCAGATAAATGTATTTATTTTATTAATTTAATGAATCTATGCGTTGTTTAAGCTATGAAATGTAAAAAAATATATATACTGTATATATATATCTCAGAGCCCAAGGCGAAGTCTTTTAAACGATTTGTTTTGTGGACCAAAAGTCTGAAAATCAAAGATTTCCAATCCACTGTGAAATAATAAAACACACACAATAAGGAATAACTCATATTTGAGAAGCTGGACACGGCAAATGTTTGACGTTTTGTTCTTGGTGAATGATTTAACAGTTATTTTTTTAAGTTTGATGGATCTATTAATGGTTTCAGCACTGGCAAAAGATGTTTTCCCCAGTTTCTTGTAAAAGATGTTGACTGACCTGAAAGTCAACATCTTTTACAAGAAACTGGGGAAAAAAACATTTCTGTATTTGAAGCATTATTTTGTTCTTTTTGGAGCCAAAGGGGTTGACCCCAAACAGGCCTAGAGAAAAATCCACTTTTTATTTGACATATGGGTGGTATTGCATCCCTGTTATTTTTTGGAGGGGGCCCAGAAGAGGTGCAATTCTCCAATTGTCACCCTTCTCCTCTCTACTCTAGTTTTGTTCCATCGAGGCTTAATCACCAGAATGAAGGATGAGAGAGTAAATGGAGGAAGTCCCCTCCCCCCTTCTCTCTCTCTCTCTCTCTCTCCCTCTCTCTCCCTAACTCTCCCTCTCTATCTCTACAACCATGAGCATCTGCCCAGAAATGAACAGATGTAGGCACCTGCGTTGTGGGCCCACATATGCGCACATGTCCCCCTCCCCGAACCCCCTTTCAACCTTCCATGGGACCCGGAGCCGATCACAATGGGGAGAGATCAGGGATGCAGTAACCAAATACTGCCTATCCCCCCAGGACACTCGCTCTGTTAGAGGCATTGTCACCAGTTATATCAAGTGGCTGCACCACACAATGTGCTGTATGACTGCTCATTTGAGACATAACATAATTCAGAGGGACAGAGGAGGGAGGGAGCGGGGTGGGGTGGGGTTGATCTGGGTGGTGTACAGAGGTGGCTGCTGCCTGGATCATTTCTATGGCTCCAATATGGTGCATATAAGTGGTGGCTGTTTTAAACAAGTGGGCTCAGGTTGTCTTGCAGTTGGGGTTCGATTGAATTGAATCCTGTCTTGGGATAAGTGGCCGTTGGGTTTGGTTTGGAGGGCCCGGGGGTGGCAGGTGCTAGCTGGGGTAGGAGGATGAAAGAGAGGCTTGTCGGATCAGGGTGGGTACAAGACCAGGTTACACTTAAAAAGCCTTGTTTTTGTTCAAGGGAAGAGGTCCCAACAGCCCACCGGTAGAGCAGCGGCGGATAATGGCGCCATAATAGCCCCCGTCCCTATCTCTCAGCTGCCGCTGGACGACAGAGGATCCACACGCACCTGTTGTCGTCCCCCGCCCGCCCTCCATTGTGTCCGGCTAGCGTTAGCGTGCTACACCTCAGGAATGCTCCCCGTGCAGAGGCCGGGCTGAGCGTCCCAGGAGAGAACTTAGCCAGGGTAAGATGAGGGGAGGGTGTCAGGAGTGTGTGTGGAGGAGCTGGGGGGGGGGGCAAGGGAACCAGCAGGGAAGCTTTAGAGGACAAGACAAGGCAAAGAAGGGGAGGTGGAGGTGGGAGGAAGGGAGGGTGCGTTCCTCCAAAGCCAGTGTCCTCTCTCCAGCTCTCCAGGGGCCTGTCCAGAGAGCCCTGTCCTAAATCACTGGCCCCAGGGGGAAGGCTCTCCATTGTGAAGAGATGGCCCCTGCAAGCTGGGCCGCCAGCTGCCACTGCTGCAGCATCATGCCCCCCCCCCCCCACACACACACACACCTCCTCCCAGTATCCCCTCCACCTTCACCACCATGACAATGCTCCCTGCGGCCAGGGCCACAGGCCGGCAGAGAGCATTAAAAAGGACTTGGAGGAGACTCTTGAGAAAGGCAACATGTTTTTTGGCCGATCATTAATGATGACAAACTCGGAGCAGGGTTACGGTGCGCGACACGGTAACCTGGACCAATGTGGCTCCCGGCCCCCTCAGAGCGAATCCCACAGAGTGCTGAATGATAGAAAGAGAGTGGTTTTTTCGGTGTGAAGATGCAAAACTTACTGCCGTTTGTAGCCGTGATTCAGAAGAAGAAAACAAAGGAAGCTTGATTGTGGATGCCGGTCTTGAAGGTCCACAACGGTCCTTTTTTTTTTGTTCACTTCAAAGATCCCAGCTGCAAATTCCTTCTCAATTCTTCCAAGTCGAAGGAGATTTTAATTGTTGTACTTTCATTTTCTTCCACTGACTCCACTGTCAGCACTTAAGAATACGTTTACATGCTATACAATCTCATGTAGACTCTAACCTTTAGACTCAAACCATAAAAGTAGCAAAGGTTATCTTTCATTATGCAAACACTGATCAATTATATTCATCTCTTTTACATGCACCTCCATCTATTCAGGAGTCTAGTGGGCCGTGCATCGCTTCTGGATGACCGAGAAGACGAGAGTCTAATCTATGAAATGGGAGCCAACAAAACCCCATTCCAACATAAAGTTTATTAATAAGGCGTTGGTTCTCCAGATGAACCTTCAGAACAGCTTGGGTGCTTCTTGGCATAGATTCCTCAAGTCTGTGGAGCTCTATTGAAGAGATGAGCACCATTCTTCCCAAAGACATTGCCCATTTTAAAGATTAGGCTAAGGTTAGGGGTTAGAGAGCACTGCCCAGTCTCAATAGCGAACGTCTAATTGTGTTGAGACCTGGGTCTGTACCGTCACAGAGCATGCTAGGACTTGAGTTGACTAATTGTATCCACTCCTTTTACCAGATTAATGCTTTGTTTGTATGAGCTAAGAAAAAGGTCCGACATTCAAGGTAATTAAGCCCAAATTTGATGGATGTACAGTACAATTAACCCTCACGTGACCAACTCTGCACTCGTATATCTTGAGCTGACTCGATATAATAGATAGATAAACGCTCCAAAGTCATCATCATAAATTCATCTAATACCAGTCAAGTCCCGAGTGACCTGAACACGCTCAATATCTGTTAATGAAAAACTCGCCCTAATAAGAGAAGGATATCTCAGGAAGAGCAACAGAAGAAGATTAAAGTTTCATGTCGCTGTGCGTGTTTAATCGAAGTTGAAATCTTTATTGAATGAGCCGTGCTGCCTCGCCAGACGTAGCTGTTGCAGATTCACTAAATGCTCATATTCACTGAGACTTCTTGTGCTTTTTTGTTTGTTATTTATTTCATCCCCCGCTGCAGCTCTGTAGGAGGACTTTCCCATCCATAGCTAAGGGAGGCGTGCTCCATTGTGCAGCTTCTAATGATGATTGTAATGATGGCTTGTCCATCTTTGATAAGAAACAGCACGCCCCTCATTAAAGGGCCCGGGGCCCCGGTTCTCATGGCTGCCGGTGCTTTCCCCGGAGTCGGACAGCAGGCGAGGGGAGGCGAGACGACACCCGTGGCACACGCCTGTTGACCGAGCCACAAAGCAAAAGCGTGTGACACTCGCCCCACCCCCGCCGGTCCCATTGTCCTCCCCGTGGGTCCCACAGACAAGACCAATCCTGTTACCCTCCCACCCCCCCCACGTCCCCTCCCCATCCAACCCTCCTCCCAACCACAAAAACCACAACACACACTCACACTGCTGCCCAAC
>NC_048408.1:28910636-28914109 GCF_013103735.1 Etheostoma cragini | reverse complement strand
CTAGCCAGTCAGAAGCAGAGTATGAGGGCCCTGACAGTACCTAGGTAAGGACTACTAGCCAGTCAGGAGCAGAGTGTGCTAGTAGCTAGCCAAGCATTATAACATGTGTTACAAAGTGATCAAAACGATATATAACACAATAAAGGAAAAGGGGAAAAACCAAACAGCATAATATGAGCATTTTAACTTAAAACATAAGTCATACATTATTTTTAAAACAAGTATTCCCAGACATAAACAGTTTAATAAGTGAATCCAGGACAAAAATCCAGCCGTGGCACTGTAGCCACACCAGCCCACATCACCACACCCATGCAGCCCCCCCCCCCCACGGACATGTGCATTCACTAATTACATTTGTGTACCGATGGTGAAATAATATAACCTTATGTAACAGATTTTTGTGTTTTTTGCATCAATTAAGGCTGTAAATGTCTTTATTTTTGAAAATAAAATGATAATAATTTTTTGAGGTGGGTTGCACTGGCCAGTTTTTATTATTATAAGGGCCTTCATGTCCTAGCAACAAAAGGCATTACATTTTAGGGGTATAGTTAGCATTGGTTGGCAAGGGTTGGGGCTAGACATGTAGTCCATGTAAGGAGTCCCCTGAATTTGTGTGTGTGTATGTGTGTGTGTGTGTGTGAAGACATTTATCCCCTCAGCTCATTATAAAATGTGCTATAAATACATTTTCCTTGCACGTGAGAACTAGATAAATTGAAGGTTGACTCTCCTTCCCTTTTGAAGGTGTCAGGCGTCCGCAGGGAGGGAATCAGGCTCCATATGCTGCTTTAATCCAGCAGGTGCTCCTGTCTGGTCCCATTAGAGCAGAGCGGCGACTCTGAGTCACGGAGGGAAGCCGAGCACAGCGGTGATGCTCTGCTTAGCCAGAGATTACAGGAAATCACCCAGGACACAGACTCTGTCCGACTGCCCGACTCCAAAACTGCATCAGAGGTAAGGACGCATTTCCACGCACGCAGGTCTATCTAGGTCTAGTCGGACTGGGTCAGTAGTTGATTGAGGCTCTGATCCTCAGCTGATGAGACAATCTATGACGCGTGATCCCATTAACTCCCATAAACTCTCCAACATGTCCTGTTTTTGCCCTGGTGAAGGATAGAGAGACAGAGGATGTGGGATTGATGCACTGTTTGCAGTGTTTGCATTAAATATTCCTTACAAATAGACAGTAGTCCCCTTAATCAGTGGTTCCCAAAGTGGAATCCACCAACCCCCATACTGTCCTCCCAAAGTAGTAGACTTAACTAGAAATTTGTGTGGAAAACCATTGCCTCAAAAAGTTTAAGTTTCAAGCGTAACACAATAACAACATGTTTGAATATTTTAGTACACTCTCTTTAAAAATAGTATCAGACGGGGGAGCCTGGGACCAAGTCTGATCAAATGGGGGTCTAATTTGTGTCGTTTTAGAGATCCTTTGTGTGAAAGAGTTTAGGCTTTAGGGGCCTAACTCACACCCACTGAAATGTTACATGAAAAGATACAGTATACAGTAGTTCTAAACTTTAATCAAGGCTTCTGACCATATTCCATGATTAGTGATGGCAATGACAAGTAGAATAATTAAAAGTAGAAAGAATAACTACACACTGAGTCAAACAAAGTACTGTTAATGTTGGGGTGTGATGTGACAAACAACACACATTGAGAAAAAACAGTTAGACCAAGTTAGTTAGATCCAATCCAAGCTGGATCTGAAAACACCGGTTGGGTTTGTTTTAACCTCCTGGGAGCCCCAGACGGGTGGGGTTACCACCCACGTCATGACAAATTCAGAAAGAATCCGATTAGGTAGCAAACACAGAAACTCCTTTTAGGTGTCCTGTGGTTTTCTGAGCTAAAATCCTTTTTATAATACAGTCCCCGCGGGTGCCCGAGTAGCTCAGTCGGTAGAGCGGGCCCCCATCTCTAGAGGTTTACTCCTCAACGCAGCGGGCCAGTGTTCAACTCCGACCTTTGGCCCTTTGCTGAATGTCATTGCCCCCCCTCTCTCCCCTTCTCATTTCTTCAGCTGTCCTTGTCAATAAAGGCCTAAAAATGCCCCAAAGAAATATCTTAAAAGTCCAATGGCATACTGTACTCATGTTGAGTTGGGGGACTTGTGAGAGACGAAAACAAAAGAACATTTCAAAGCACCAGAGACCGAGATATCCTGAGTTTTTAGTATGAGTTAGGCTTACAACTTTGAGGATACTACACTTCCCAAAATGCAACTCAGTGGAATCTCTACCTGCTAAATGCTCGCTCTCAGTTTTTAACCAAGTTTTTAGCTATACATTTAATCATACGCAATTGAGCAGTCTTTCAAAAGCTTCTACAGAGCCACAGGATACATCAAGTCTCAGAGTTGTCCACCCACAGTTTTCCTGTCAGTCTGGGGATTGGAGCAGCCACTTTGTGGTAATCTGAGTATCGGCAAACAGGATCCGACCCGGGTTTGTAATTATGCAGGAGTTCACTTCAAGTCACAGCTCTGATCTCCCATCAGACACGGGATCTTCCTCCACCAGGTCTCCGAGAGGCTCCTGAACTTATCGGGCGTCTTCTTCCTGAGAGTCTGCCTCTGCTGCTGGACACTACAGCTGTCTGTCTGTTGGACGCAGGCCAAGATGGCTGAATCAAAAGTGTCCTTCAGGTTCTTCTGGGTCAGAGCAGAGCACTCTGCAAAGCTCACCACCCCGAGCTCCTGGGCGAGCTGCTGGCCCTCCTCGGTGCCCACCGGCCGCTCCTGGTTCTGCGCGAGCTGAATCAGCACCTGGACGTCCTCCCTCAGGTCCAGCTGGGTGCCGACGAGGACCAGGGGCGAGGCGGGACAGTGCCGACGGATCTCAGGAACCCACTTCTCCATCAGGCTGCGGAAAGAGCAGGGGCGCACCACGCTGTAGCAGAGAAGGAAGACGTCGGCGTTCCTGTAGCAGAGAGGTCGGAGACGCTCCAGCTCGTCCTTCAAGGGGCGAAGCCGGACACAGAGGACAGATAAGAATATAAACTTACAGGGCAAGACTTCTTCTATGTCTGATTGTCAACAAAACCCATGAAAAGGGCAAAAACAACAATGTGTCTCACAGTGCTTGCTGACCTAATCCGTCTGTTTGGTTTCAGCTTTAAAAACGTCTCAGTCATTTCACAGCTGGTTGTTTGTCTTAGCTTTATTGCATAATTCTCCTTTTTTATTCATTGTGTAATCAAGACTTGCAAAGCAAACTTTTCATTGCATGGTGCAAGATGTCTTTACTTTGCATATGACAATAAACCTCTTGAATGTTGAAAAGTGCATTTGTTAGGGACTATTTTCAGCCAATCACTCCACATTGAGTGTTCTAGTAGGTATTTGGTATTTGGGGCAGCAACAGTGTGGGGGTTGGAGTTAGAATAAAGGACTCTGTGTGTGTGTGTGTGTGTGTGTGTGTGTGTGTGTGTGTGTGTGTGTGTGTGTGTGTGTGTGT
>NC_048408.1:28906918-28910536 GCF_013103735.1 Etheostoma cragini | reverse complement strand
AAGCAGGCTGCTGGAGGGGGAGGGGGAGGGGGGGCAAAAACACAAATACACCAAGAACTGCACGTGTTAAAGAGTAACAGCTAATAGTTATTTATCAGTCATGACTTACATTGATTGGTCCATCGACCAGCCCCCATTTCTATAGTGACAGAACAGGAATACAAACAGATGAGTAGCTGAGTGGTTAGAGTGCGTGCACCTGTTATGCAACTGCCACAGGCTCAGGTTTGTTAAGTGTTAGCTTGTTTATTCAGGATAATATTTCAACTCTGAAAGAGAGTGCAGCTCACCTGTCCAGCCATGTCCCAGAGCTGCAGCCTCACTGGTTTTCCGTCAACCACAACCATCACTGAGAATATAAAGAAATTAAAGAATAAGCTACATCAGTCTCTCTATGAGGTAAATAAAAGTGGCCGTGGACATAATCTTTAGGCTTTAAAACGGACAACATGGCATCTAACCAATTTAAAGAACAACTAATTCGACAAAAGCTTTAAATGTTAACTTCCAGGTGTGCGTAAAACCTGTGCGTAAAGCTCATAATCAGCTACATTGATGTCAGACATTACCGGTAAAGTTGTCAAACGCTGTTGGAACATATTGTGTCGGGTATCCGTTGGTGGTGTAGCTGACAACGAGGCTGGTCTTGCCCACTGCTCCGTCTCCAACCAGGACGCAGTTCACCTTGCGCTCAGGTGCGGAACCGGACCGCCGGCGCTTCGCGTTCAGAGGGAAGTCCCGGTTCTTTAAGCGCCGAACTTGGACCGGGGGACTGTCCAGGCCGCACATCGGTTCCGACACACGACATGGCTTTTGCTTCCCGACATCCTGAGGAAGCATGGCTCTGCTATCAGACAACCAAGGATTTATTTTCTGTAGGTTCAGAATCGTTGGAGACTTCCTGTGCGCTCCATCTCCATGACAGCTCGCGCGTTTCTGCTGCTGTTTACGTGTGTAAAAGGGCAAAACATGAGCATAAAGCGCCTCTGACGATATTTAGCAGTGTTTGGTGAGAACCGTGGCAGAGAGTTGAAGCGCGCCGTGGCACAGCCGTCGGGTTTCTCCGCTCAGCAGGAGCTCCTGATTGGCATTCTCCCTACATCTGCTGTGGCACTGTGATTCCTAAGAGGCTTACCGAGCAGAGCACCATATGAGGCTCCAGAGATTTCCAAGTGAAATTAACTAAGCTTACTAGAAACCTTTATCCCTTGGAGTGGATCATACAGCATGTCTACCACTTAAGCCAATTATAAGATAGTAAAATAGGCCTCTAAACTTTCATGTTGATTGCTGATTTGTGCATTTTGTTGAGTATATTTCTGCAACAAGAGGGGCCAACATTAAATAATAAGTACATTTTAATCCCTTTTAACTCACAAAAACCCATGGAGAGGGATTACATGCAGTGCAGCTGTCTACCAACCGTTTTTGTTTTAAAGAGATTATATTTAACTGTGAAGATCTTCCCAGATTGAGATCCTTGAGACAAAATCTAATCCTTTTGGCCGAGTAGGCTGCATCTGAATAATGGCAAAATACACGAGTTACATTTCAATAATACAAATACAGTACATATTGTGGATTTTGTTTCACTTTATCACTTTGACTCACTGCTTCGGTCCTAAAACATCCATCCATTCAAACAGGCCCGTGTTTCACCTCCACCAGGCTGAAGATTGGATCATGTGGGGCGGTGATGTGTAGGACCGACGCCCCCTAGCGGTGGAATCACGACAGCTGTGGGGACTGAAGACGGAGGAGCGGATGCAACATGAATCATCAATCACATGACAAGAGAGAGAGAGAGACAGAGAGAGAGAGAGAGAGAGAGAGAGAGAGAGAGAGAGAGAGAGAGAGAGAGCTAGAGAGCCTGGAGCTAAGAATAGATATATACATCAAAAGAGAGAAGAGGCTGCAGTAAACAAGCCAACAAGGAAGGGGAAAAAAGATTTGGGGTTGATTGTGTCAAAAAGAATGAGTAACACCAACAAAATACACAGCTTCATAGTTTCTATACCTAATGCAGCTATTTAGTGGTCTCTGACATGTGAGGGAATGTAATGATGTGGGGTTGTCTCTACAAATGCAACCCTTTTGACACGATGAAGAACTTTCCTCTTTCCTCTTGTTAAGGTGTGCACGCCTCTGGAACCGCTTTCTTCAGCATCTCTGGACCCTTCAAATCTCTGAAACAGACGGGACTTCTCGGTTATTTGACAGTTAGCTGCTCTTTCAGGCATCCGCCATAGCCATCCTGTGCAATTTATTGCCTTTTACATTAGATATTAGGGGAATTATTTTACATAACATGTCAATGAAGAATGAAGAATTTAATACACAAATATGCCGGTTTTACAGACCTTGCAGTTGTCATGTAGGAACCTCAGTCACTGAAGAAGAGCCCTGATATATTAAAGTAATGTTGTTTTATTCTCTCATTGCAGAGCAAGGCGAGCAAAAACAATCATAAAACTGAGAAAGCAGTGTGTGTGTGTGTGTGCGTCTGTGCCCGTGTGTGGGTGTGGGTGTGTGTGTGGGTGTGTGTGTGTGTTAAGCCATTTGTACCCTTAGTTCATGAAGAAATGTGACTCACAGGTTGCATATAAGAACTAGATATAACCTTCGAAAGTGGATGCTTGTGCCTCTCCTTCCATTTGAAGGTGTGAGGCATCAGCAGGGAGAGAATTAGTGTGTGTGAGTGTGTGTGTGTGTGTGTGTGTGTGTGTGTGTGTGTTTGTGTGGGAGGCAGAATGTGTTGCCATGCATTAAACAGCACCTAAATAACACCCATGAGTGGGAGTGAAACCATACGCACAAGCAAAGAATCAGACACCTTTTTTCTCTCTCTCTCTCTCGCTCTCACTCTCACACACACAAACACACACACACACACACACACACACACGCACACACACACACACACACACACATCAGCTCCACCATGTGCAGATGCCAGCGTGTCATTAAATCCTTAAATCGTCAGTCTATCCAAATGTCTACCTTACCCTGCTGTTATCCAATGAAACCAGCACATTTAGTTCGGGTTATATTTGCATCTGAGATTGATTTATTTACTAAAACAATCCATGTTTTCTCCACTTCTTACTCCAGACTGTTGTCTGCAAAACACAACGTTTATTTCTTATAAAAAGTAATACTGTGGACCAAGACACTTGGCACACCCAAAAAAAATCCACATCTCAAACTGAAGTTGTTCCTTGTAAGGAAAGAAAGAAACAGAGAGCGTCAAATCTGCTGAAAATACTCTTTAACCAGGCGCTGACGTTGCTGCTTAACGGGATTAACGAAAGAGTCAGAGTGAAAAACAACAGAGATCTAGAAAGACTGTGAATGGAGACATCAGGCTGCCCCTGCTCCAGAAGCTGGCACAAAACCCATAAACCCTGTCAACACACACACACACACACACACACACACACACACACACACACACACACTCTTCTCCTCATGTACAAACAGTCTCCCTCCTCCTCTTCCAACATCTGATAAACTAGACACCTAATCAGAATCTTTGAGGGACCCCGGGCCTCCTATTGGAGTTCTCAGACCGGGCAAATACATTAACTCAATTTAGAGTTTAGGATTAAGGACCCACCC
>NC_048408.1:28905470-28906818 GCF_013103735.1 Etheostoma cragini | reverse complement strand
CTGACTGGCTAGTAGTCCTTACCTAGGTACTGTCAGGGTCCTCATACTCTGCTTCTGACTGGCTAGTAGTCCTTACCTGGCTACTGCGCATGTGCGACTCCCAACAAAGATGGAATAGAAGTGAGATCTCTCACTCTGTAGCTAAAACAGAGCTCAACACACAGGTGGAAAAGAGGAGCTGCAGCAATGTGCAGTACAACAAAAATATGGTGTTTTTTTTCAAATTAAACCATGTAAACCTATTCTGGTACAACCTCTAAATACAATTATGAACCTGAACATGAGCCTAATATGGGCACTTTAAGTTTATCCCCCAGCTGGATATGGAGTGTGAGGTGGGGTTATTATGTTTTTTGTGGACTCAGCAAACCAAATTCCTTTTGTCTATGTTGAAATGGCAATAAAAGTTATTAAGTATTGAATCTGTATCCTAAAACAATAGTCAGCTGCCCACATACAGTATATATATATATATATATATATATATATATATATTGTATATATATACACAAACAGGTTTCTGTTTATTGCAATAACTCCACCTGTTTGTTCTAGCCATTAATTAAGTAATATGAGAATATAGCTGTTTAAGTTAGACAAACCAAGTGGACATCTAGAATGTAATTAGCTCTTTCCTTGAAGTGTTGAGCTGCAGTGGAAGGACAGAGTCCGTTTTACTCAATCAGGCAGTTGTTGAACTGAGTCCAGTTATGTTATGTACCTGCACAGGTACAAATAAAGCTGCATTCTTCTCAAATCCTCTGCTGCTTGCTGCTTCTAAAAAAAACTGATAATGAAAATGTTTGGAGGTAAAGACTCCCGCCTCTGGTCCAACTGCATCTGCAGCAGATCACATGAAACTGGTGTAAAGTTACAGATGGAACTGGGACTGTAAATCTGAAGTGGGCCTGTTTTATTGGATGCAGGAGGCTCTAACCTGACTGGACTTCACACCAGGTCTTCCTGCTCCTCAGGGTCTTTTGGCTTTGTTGCAGGGTCTGAGATGTTCTCATAATCAGGACAAGAGTCTGACTGATGGAGAGAGACGACAACATGAGGACCTCACTCATGATAACTGCATATAATGGTTTATCATTTATTATTTGCTAATAATTCACTTTACAACTTGTTCACCTTGTAGAGCATTTATAAGCCAAGTTCTTACAACCGTGTATGTATATATATATTTATATATATATATATACATGTATAAAGTATATACTCTAATCCCTGTGCGTGTGCGTGTGCGTGTGCGTGTGTGTGTGTGTGTGTGTGTGTGTGTGTGTGTGTGTCTCACCTCTATCTCTACAAGCTCATGTGGTTCGGTGGTGGGTCTCAGAGTTTTCTT
>NC_048408.1:28902738-28905370 GCF_013103735.1 Etheostoma cragini | reverse complement strand
TGTGTGTGTGTGTGTGTGTGTCTCACCTCTATCTCTACAAGCTCATGTGGTTCGGTGGTGGGTCTCAGAGTTTTCTTCTTCTTTCTTCTGAATTGAGTCAAACTACAACAACAAATAAAGAATGCACCATGATGCCATTCACAACTCAAAAACTAAAGGAAGTTAGAAGAAGAAAATAAAACAACTGTGACTACTGAACTGATGGATTTGATACGGTTTTACCTCGCCCACAGACTCAGGAGCAGCAGGGGAATCAGCAACAGGGCCACCACAGTCGGCCAGATGATTTTCATTATTGTTGTTGAATTCCCTGGAAATATAGCGTAATACATGATTCATGTCATTAGAAGGATCAGATTGGTAAATCAGTCAGTCAGTGTCCTCCACCTCTGACATGATGGAGGTTCCTCCTTGAACACAGCTACACAAAAACTGGAAATGCACACATGGAATTTCGTGTTAACATGTGAATCAGGTCTGGTGGAGTTAACAGGTGTTTGTGCAGGTGAAAGTGGAAAAACGTACCTGCTACAACAATCACATGTAAGGTGGAGTTCTGGCGTCCTATTCTGTTCTGGGCTTCACAGAAATAATTCCCACTGTGATCAGGTCGGAAATCAGTGATGGTGAAGATCTGTCCTGATGCTTTTGGTGTGTCTTCATTCTCCTTGTACCAGGTGTAGTTAGCTGCTGGGTTAGCATCACTGCTACAGGTCAGAGTCACTAAACGTCCCTCAAATATCTCAGCAGACACAGAGGGACACTTCGGAGCATCTGGAAGGAAAACATTTAACAAAATATGAACATTTAAATTTTCTACAGAAAAGGTTGGATAAATCTCCATTTGGCATAAGGTGGGTTAGTATAGCCTGATACTCACCTGGGCCGCTCACTTTTGAAATATTAACTATTTTTCTACACATGGTGTGAAAACAATATGATAATTTACAGTTCTGTGACTGCAGTTCATTTAACTGATGCCAACAGCAACAAAAATGACCTTTTAATCAACCACCGCAGTTCACTGACCTACAGCTGTGAATGCGAAGAGTTCAACGAAGCAGGTATGATCAGCAAAGTAAAAATGATGTTGCTTATTATATTACAGTTTCTTCCTCACATTTCACATCAATAGAGATGGATTCAGATGACCTTTTCCCCAGCTGGTTCTCAGCTGCACAGTTATACTGTCCAGAGTCAGAGGACCGGATGGAGCTGAAGACTAGCTGTGCATTTTCATTTAGAGGTGAACCATTCTTGAACCAGGTATAAGTAGCTGCTGCTGGGTTAGCATCACTGCTACAGGTCAGAGTCACTCTACCGTTCTCTCTAACTTCCCCAGCAGGAGTCAGAGACAGGGTTACGACCTTTGGAGCATCTGAAGAAGAAAACAGGAAGAGAAGTTAACTTTAATGAGAAAATGTGGTGTTATGGTGTGTGTGTGTGTGTGTGTGTGTGTGTGGGTAACAAACTACCGCCACTTGGATGTATATCGTCCACCCCCTCACCCCCCCCGCCCCCAACTGTCCTTACCCTCACTGTGACAACTCCATTTGTGCATGTACTGTATTATATCAGTAAATATTTCAGAACTGTGTGTAATCTGTTCAGATAACTGAGAGAAAACATTGGAATATCCCCCACCGGGGGTCAATAAAAAGTATCAAAGTAAATATTATACAGAAAGTTCTGAATTTGTCTGAAAAAATATCTATTGTCTTCTATGTTTGCTCTTTTATTAGTGACCCTGGAGTGAACTCACACACTGGAGGAGAGCGGTGATCTTCATATCCTGTAATAGAACAGGAATAGCTGCCGTCATCTTCCACAGAGACGCTGAGAGAAGAAGACGTTTCTCCGTCCATTTTCTGTCCATTATGGAACCAGACATATGAAGGATTATTAACATTACAGCTGCTGGGACACCTCAGCTCTGCCTGGGTCGATGATCTTATCACCTTCACCTGGAGGTCTGGAAAAGAGAGCAGGAATGTCTTTTCAAACTAAACCATTAACCCTCGTGTTGTCTTCCGTCAAAATTGAAAATCAACACTTTTGTTGATGCATTTTATCGATGTTTTTAACTTTTCCTTACATTTGTCCTTTTTTTTCAACACTTTTGACACTTTTTTTCAATGTTCACCACAACGTAACACAAACTTATTAAGTTCAGTTTTACAGTTATTTTTGGAATTTATGGTCAACAGGAAATTATACCTAATGTTTGAGTTAGAAAAGCAGAAATTAGGAATTATTTAGACTAAAATAATGATTAATCGCAGATTAGAATATGTCAACTTTTACTCAATACTATTTCAAAAACACTTCCATTTTTTTTCAAATGCTATAAGATTGAATAAGATGCCCAAAAATTAATGAAAGTAGAGATTTGTACTTGCCAGAGAGCAAATCTTGTTACTTTGGGTAATTAAAAAGAACATTGATATAGGAAAACGGGTCAATTTAACTCGAGGACAACAAGGGCGTTATAGGACATGCAGGCAAATAGACACACAAGGATTCACAGGAAAACAATTGGAAACAAATATTACGATAAAATATTACCAGTAACAGACAAAGTGACTCCAGGTGAACCAGTATATTTTCCACCTTCTTGGTTTGTTATGAACCT
>NC_048408.1:28901166-28902638 GCF_013103735.1 Etheostoma cragini | reverse complement strand
CTAGTTCTTTCTTCAGTCTGTCCCCAGTGGGTCGGGCTAATCCAACAAAAGAGAAAACAAGGGGGGTGTTCTGAAGACAGAGGGGGTGTTTCCCAATGTCAAGGAAGGATCCTTTTTTTTTTTTTTTAATTCAAATTTTATTGAAGAATATGGACACACAGTAGAAAAGAACATCTTCTGTACATCTTATAAAGTCTAAGTCCTAAAAGAGCCAGGGGGTTAATAAAGAAAAAGAAAAAACAAAACAAGAAAAACACTTCATACTAATATTTTGTAAAGCTTACAGAGGTCATATGATCTGACAGCTTTTTTGTGTGTACAAGTAGAAATGGAAACAATGTACTGTTTAATATTAGCAGCCAGCTCAAAAAAAGCTTGGCTTCTTTTTCCAAAACTTTGATTTGTGTAAATAGAATTTGGATAAAATAATAATTTGATTTATCGTGTAATACTCAGAGTAAAGCTTCCTATCATGTTGAGTGAATCCAAACGATACATTTTACCAATGTAATGTAAATTGAGGGTAAATATGAACAGCAATAAAATGTGCTAATCTAATCCATAGTTTCTTGGTGTGCTGGCTAGACCAAAATAAATGTACCAGTGTTTCATTTAGCTCTCCACAAAAAGTACAGCTGATATCAATGTCTTTTTTCATTTTCTGCAGTTAATGGTTAGTTGGGTAGAATCTGTGGAGCATTTTAAAGGATATCTCTTTAACTTTGTTGGTTAAGAAAAACTTGTGCAGCAGTAGCCAAACCTTTTCCTAACAGATCCCCTTAACATATGAAGACCAGCACGATAAAGCAGCAGGTGGACTCCTGACGGCGTGTAGAAAGAGTTGACGAGTTGCCTTATTCTTGCTTTTGGCATGTAGCGAAAAACAGATTTTTCCAACAATTGTTTCTTTCACATTTAACATTGTGGGGTGAACAACGTCCCCATTAAAACCTTTAAAGAGTGCAATAACAGCTGGCGGTATTGCATCAAAAACAACAGAGAAGTCCTTGGGAGAGACTGGGATGCCATAGTGACGAATAAACTCAACATATTTAAAAAGCTGACCACGCTGGTTGAGTTACAAGCAATATGTTGTTGTCAACCCACTGTTGAAGGAAAATGGATTTGTTTTTATACAAAATGTATCTGTTGTTCCAAATATTAAACCTGTGAGGACTGACATTATGCTTGTAAATCAAAGACCAAGCCAGCAACATTTCTTTATGAAATGAAGAAAGTTTAAGAGGAATTTTGTCAATATTATAGGTGCATACCAACAAAAATTGTGAGGAGAAGACATAATGGGGATTGAAATTCCACAAGGAAGTTGGACAATTTAGGTAACGTTTAATCCAATTCATTTTGAAGGTGTTGTTTAAGGTAGTAAAGTCTAGAAAACTGAAGCCACCTTTACTGAACTCATTCATTAAAACAGGGTGAGGGCTAGGGAAAGCAATGTATAATATATATAT
>NC_048408.1:28896909-28901066 GCF_013103735.1 Etheostoma cragini | reverse complement strand
AAGAAAACTCTGAGACCCACCACCGAACCACATGAGCTTGTAGAGATAGAGGTGAGACACACACACACACACACACACGCACAGGGATTAGTTTAGTGATTAGGTTTTGGAAGAAGAAGGGAAGTAGGTGGTTGTACAGGAGACCAAGAGAACCAGAGGAGAAAAGAGAAGGACCTGAGTGAGACAGAGTGTTGGAAAGTAGAGAGAAGAATACTGAACTAACCTGAGTGACCAGGTGGTGGGACCTGGACTGGCTGGTTACCCCCTGTGGACCCGACTGCTGTGGATGAGGACCCGCTTGTGAAATAGCTGTGGACAGAAGACGACGAGAACGGATTAAATCCCCTCCTTAACGCTGTAATCTATCCTGAATAAACTTTCCAGCTGCACTCCTGGTGCCGGCCTTTGTCATTGAACTGGTGACATGGAAACCACAACACATATACATATATGGTTATAATAACTTAGCTTATAAATGCTCTACACAATGAAGAAGTTGTAAAGTGAATTATCAGCAAATGATTTCCATTTGAACATGATAAAAACTTGTTTCTGATAAACTCTTAATATATGCAGCTGTCTTGAACAAAGTCCTCATGTTGTCGTCTCTCTCCATCAGTCAGACTCTTGTCCTGATTATGAGAACATCTCAGACCCTGCAACAAAGCCAAAAGACCCTGAGGAGGAGGGAGACCTGGTATGAAGTCCAGCACACACACACACACACACACACACACACACACACACACACACACACACACACACATGCTTGTGTTTGTTTTGTTATACATTTGTCTGCACACAATAATTTTATTTCTCCTATGGCTTTGCATTTTTATTAGAATTTATTTTTTTCATTTGATACTTGCATGAATATACATATGTATATATATGTATATATACATGTACAGTACAGGCCAAAAGTTTGGACACACCTTCTCGTTCAATGCATTTCCTTTATTTTCATGACTATTTACATTGTAGATTCTCACTGAAGGCATCGAAACTATGAATGAACACATGTGGAATTATGTACTTAACAAAGAAATGTGTGAAATAACTGAAAACATGTCATATTCCAGTTTCTAGTAGCCCCCTTTTGCTCTGATTACTGCTTTGCACACTCTTGGCATTCCCTTGATGAGCTTTAAGAGGTAGTCACCTGAACTGGTTTCCCAACAGTCTTGAAGGAGTTTCCAGAAATGCTCAGCACTTGTTGGCCCTTTTGCCTTCACTCTGCGGTCCAGTTCACCCCAAACCATCTCGATTGGGTTCAGGTCCGGTGACTTTGGAGGCGCAGCACTCCATAGGTGTCTTTCTCAGTCAAATAGCCCTTCCACAGCCTGGAGGTGTTTGATGGTTTTTTTGCGACTGCACTTGGGGACACATTCAAAGTTTGCGCAATTTTCCGGACTGACTGACCTTCGTTTCTTAAAGTAATGATGGCCACTCGTTTCTCTTTACTTAGCTGATTGGTTCTTGAAATTCAACTAATTAACCCTGACAAGGTCCACCTGTGAAGTGAAAACCATTTCAGGTGACTACCTCCTGCAGGTCATTGAGAGAACACCAAGGGTTTGCAGCACTATCAAAAAAGCAAAGGGTGGCTGCTTTGAAGAAACTAGAATATAAGACATGTTTTCAGTTATTTCACACTTTTGCTAAGTACATAATCCCAAGTGTTCGTTCATAGTTTTGATGCCTTCAGTGATAATCTACAATGTAAATAGTGATGAAAATAAAGGACACGCATTGAAAGAGAAGGTGTGTCCAAACTTTGTCGTCTCCCCCCATCAGTCAGACTCTTGTCCTGATTATGAGAACATCTCAGACCCTGGAGCACAGACAGAAGACCCTGAGGAGGAGGAAGACCTGGTAGGAAGTCCAGCACACACACACACACACACACACACACACACACACACACACACACACACACACACAAATGCTGTGTTTGTTTAGTGACACATTTGTCTGTACATATTTCTTTTATTTCTCCTATGTCTTAACATTATTAAAAAAAAATCTTCATTTGATATTGCTTAATACCTTTTTATACAAATGGATTCATGCTGTTAATATAAATCCATCCTAACAATCTGTTCCATCTGAATATTTGGACAAAGTGTATTTTGATACTTTTCATGCCAACAAAGCCCCTTTGAATTGAGAGAGTGAGATAAAATATATTTATATATACAGTATATAAAGTATATACACATATTTACATAAATGTACACACACATATATATATACACACATGTATATACACACATATATATATATATATACACACATAGAGTATATATACATACACTGTGCATATATACACATGTATACATGTGCAAATAATGCAATAATGGAAATAATTTACATTTAAACAAACTTGTTTGTGATAAACTCTTAATATATGCAGTTATCATGAGTGAGGTCCTCATGTTGTCGTCTCTCTCCATCAGTCAGACTCTTGTCCTGATTATGAGAACATCTCAGACCCTGCAGCTCAGGCAAAAGACCCAGAGGAGCAGGAAGACCTGGTGTGAAGTCCAGTCAGGTTAGAGCCTCCTGCATCCAATAAAACAGGCCCACTTCAGACTTACAGTCCCAGTTCCATCTGTAACTTTACACCAGTTTCATGTGATCTGCTGCAGATGCAGTTGGACCAGAGGCGGGACTCACCTGTTGTTTGGGTTTCTTCACATGCAGTTAAAAGAGAGAGAGAGAGACTCCCGTGGAGGAAAATAAAGAGAAGTCTTTACCTCCAAACATTTGAATTCTCATTTTTTTTAGAAGCCTCCAGCAGCAGAAGATTTGAGAAGAATGCAGCTTTATTTGTACCTGTGCAGGTACATAACATAACTGGACTCAGTTCAGGATTTAACTTGATGTGCAAAGTGATATTTTTGTAGTAAATTACTTTTAAGAAATATAGTTCAACCTGTAACATCACACCTGTCCTGGCAGGGAAAGCCATTAAAGTCCAACTCTTCCACAGCATGTACAGTATATTATTACACAAAGAATATTCTCCTTTCCTAGTTGTGTCATTTCTGTGTATTGGATGTGTTATTCGTAGTTTGAACATGATGCCAGTTCCCTCTCACTGCTGCAGAGGGCGATAGTGTGCAGGTGCAAGCTTTGGATTTCAGCTTTAAACTCTTTTTTATTGATCAGTGATGAGTGATAATAAAATGTAAACAGTTGGTATGCTCTGACGTATTTCTCACTTGCCCAATGTTGTCCATCTGTAAAACTTGTCACAGTGTAATTAAGTTCTTCTCTGGTGAACAACCTAAAACACCAACTGGCTGATGGAGTAAAATGGACTCTGTCCTTCCACTGCAGCTCAACACTTCAAGGAAAGAGCTAATTACATTCTAGATGTCCACTTGGTTTGTCTAACTTAAACAGCTAGAGTCTCATATTACATAGTTAGGGTTAATATGGACAGGTGGAATTATTGCACAAACCAAAAACCTGTTTCTTTACATATATACTGTATGTGGGCAGCTGACTATTGTTTTACGATACAGATTTAATACTCTATGACTTTTATTGCCATTTCAAGATAGACGACAGGAATTTGGTTTGCTGAGTCCACGCAAAACATAATAACCCCACCTCACACTCAATATCCAGCTGGGGGATAAACTTAAAGTGCCCATATTGTGCTCATGTTCAGGTTCATAATTGTATTTCAAGGTTGTACCAGAATAGGTTTATATGGATTTATTAAAAAAAACAAAAACATGTTTTTGTTGTACTGCACATTGCTGCAGCTCCTCTTTTACCCCTGTGTGTTGAGCTTACTGTTTTAGCTACAGAGTGAGACATCTCACTTCTGTTATATCTTTGTTGGGAGTCGCAGATGCGCAGTACCTAGGTTAGGACTACTAGCCAGTCAGAAGCAGAGTATGAGGGCGTGCTATGCTAGCAGCTAGCAAAGCATTATATAGCATAAAATGAGCACTGGGACAAAATCCAGAGGTTTACAGGTTGGAAGGACGTCTTTTACTGTACATTTTGTTGGTGAGATATTCAAGTCACACGTCTCGTCTTCATGTCAGAAACAAGGAAAGGAATTTGAACCGTTCTCACTCCTGATTGGTCAGTGGCTGCACGTGGGACTGCTGGGATTGTCGCAAGTAATGAAAATG
>NC_048408.1:28895130-28896809 GCF_013103735.1 Etheostoma cragini | reverse complement strand
AATTTGAACCGTTCTCACTCCTGATTGGTCAGTGGCTGCACGTGGGACTGCTGGGATTGTCGCAAGTAATGAAAATGCGACAGGGGCCAGGGCTGTCAATCAATGTCTTCCTGTGATGCCGGCCCCTGATTGGTCCGGGCCTGTAAGCAACTGCATGTCCTGCTTACTGAATCACTCAATTCTCATTGGCTACCAGCCAACGTGGCAGGTAGATTGACAGTGTTACCCGTCAGTTCCAAAATCCACCTGCATTTGGCGGGTGGGCGGGTGTTAATTTCATGCCCTGATTGTGACCCCACAAGTATACTGTATTCCTGTTTTTTGGACCCCATGAACACAGTTACACAATAACACACACACACACACACGCACGCACACACACACACACACACACACACACACACACACACACACACAAAGTGCGTGGCACTATCTTTGTGGGGACCCATCATTGACATTATGCATTCCCTAGCCCCTCGCCCTAACCTTAACCATCATAACTAAATAAAAGTGTTAGCTCTCAAATAGTTCTTTAAAGTTGTGGGGTCCAGCATTTTGGCCCTAAAAAGCTATTGGGACCCCATAAGTATACTGAACTCTTGGTTTTTGGACCCCACAAACATGGTTAAAAAAGATCACACACACACACACACACTTCAAGCTTTTCACACCTCAGTGTTCTGCATGCATCCTGTTCAATTAAACTGCCTCACAGGTCAAAGGTCAAATACATTCCTGGTCTGTCATTACACCTGCAGACTGGGTGACGTATTCCCCTTTTACGTTAATAGTTAGTAAAACAACATAAGTTTGTTGTATGGTGGGCATGTACTGGCACGTGAGTCATTGAGCATATTAATGATCAAAAGAGGAAGGAAATGTAGTCTTTAACAGCCTGATATCCGTCTAATGCTCACTCAAAGCAGAGGAGAGGCATCTTTAAAGACGACGTCCGTCTTCACTGTAAGTACAAACACTTTATTGATTAGTTTATTAATGCTGTATAACTCCAGTGTACATAATTTTGTCTGCTGACATGTTTTATTGTGTCACAGGTACTCCACAGTTACATTAATTCATCAAAAGAGGGATTTTGGGAAAATGTGGTATTAAAATGACATGTGAAAATGAGTGGATCGGAGTTGTTTGAAAGGCAAACTTCCCCAAAAAGCTAGAAATAGAAGTTTTGTGTACAAATGTATAAACTCCACAGAAGTGGAGAAAATGTTCAGCTCAGGATTGTTTTGTTGATGCGATTCCTATTTCTTGCCGACATTATTGACCTGTTGATGTGTTTTTATTTCCTCTGACGTCCTGCGGAGTAGAGGAGCAGCTATGAGTTTAACTGCAGCGAGGGGATTTGTTTTCTTCCTACTCTCTGTTCCAGGTACTGTATATCATTCATTTACAGTGGTGCTCATAAGTTTACATACCCATGCTTAAGTTGACTAAAAAGAGGAATAAAAAAGTCATGTTTTGGAAATTTATCTTAATGCCTGAATTAAAAACGAGGTAAAATCCAACCATTAAGGACACCAAATTTCTTTGTGAATGAATAATGTATTGTAAATATATAAATGTTCTTCCTTAAAACACAGGGAGCATAAGTATACACCCCCCTATGTTAAAATACAGGGGCATAAGTAAACACCCCCCTATGTTAAAATACAGGGGCATAA
>NC_048408.1:28886005-28895030 GCF_013103735.1 Etheostoma cragini | reverse complement strand
CATTTTCATTACTTGCGACAATCCCAGCAGTCCCACGTGCAGCCACTGACCAATCAGGAGTGAGAACGGTTCAAATTCATTTCCTTGTTGCTGACATGAAGACGAGACGTGTGTGACTCAAAAATCTCACCAACAAAATGTACAGTAAAAGACGTCCTTCCAACCTGTAAACATTTTACCATCAATGTACGCTGTAACGTTTTTTCACTATAAAGTTGCTCAAAGTTGCTGTTTAATCCTGTCAGTTTTAAAAATCCACCCGCCACTGTCACTTTTTACCAGCCGTTTTTTTGTGGCAGGTGGTCAAAAAAGTAAACTTCATGCCCTGGACACGATATATTAATGGGGCCAAAATGCTGTACCCCACAATTTTAAAGGGCTATTTGAAGGTTAAGACTCAATATCAGGATTAGGGTTGGAATTAGGTTATGGTTAGGTTAGGGTGGAACGCAGTGACCTGGATGGGCGCTGCACGGGCACAAGGGTTAAGGTTAGGCATTTAGTTATATTAGTCAATTATATCGATGAAGGGTCCCCAAAAAAAAGTGTGTGTGTGTGTGTGTGTTTGTGCGTATAGGGGATGCGATGGGGGTGGGGTGCAGGTGCGTCGTTTTATTGTGACCTGCCAGGGGACTGCAGATGTGAATTAAAGCTAACTCTGGTACAATGTATCACATGGTAACATTTGTGTTTAGAATTGTACATGGTCCCTAATAAAAATTAAAAATTAAAAATGTAACACATTGCAAGTACTTGTAAGGACCTAACGGCTTTTCTAGGAAGCTCCATTGGATAAAATGTGTGCATGTCCAACAAAGGCAAAGTGTTGCTTAGTGGGCACCAATGCATTGAAAGTGTGACTCTTGACCCAGTTTAAATAGAGCTGAGATGGAGAGATTGTGTGACATGTTGGGTGTGAAACCTCAAACCTTCTACGAGAAACCAAATGATGGGGAAGTTTTGTATTTTTGAACTCTTAATAGATGTTATCTTGTTCCCTTGAAAAAGGGCATACATTTATAGTTGTCCTTAAATGACCACTGACCGATCCAATTATGTGTGTGGTATGCGTAAAAACATTTACGCAATCTGATGACAGACCACAAAAGTGCTAAACATGAGTTTTGCAGTTCCTAGAACGTGACTGCAGTTCCTGGAACCCTTTTTTTCTCGAGCGTTAAGGTCATGCACTAGTTATAGTTGTAGTTGTAGTTTTCGAGGACTAGGATTAACTGCTCCTCACATTTCTGATCACGGAAGGTTTGTATCATGCGGACACACAAACACCGAGGACTCATTTTATTTCTTTGTTCCAACTTCCAAGTAGCCTATAGCCTGTTATAGTCATGAATCAATTATGTTAAAAATATTATAAAAGCACACATTTGAATAATGTCAGGCTGTTAACGGGTTCAGGCTTTTTAAAAAGCCGTCAGTCGAAATGTACTGGTCAGGTTTGGGCCAAATTCTGTCGGGCTCGGGCCTTGTCGGGCTTTACTTTTAAGGCCTGATACAGCTCTAATAATCATATCCTCGGAAGGCACAGGAGATACATATCACTGAGATGAAAAAATAATTGTCCATAGACAAACTCTCTGTTCTTGAACCAGACCAAAGAATTTCTAATAAGGGGAGAACTTCCACTCTCTCGATATTTCCGGCTTCTGAACTGGTTGCAGTTCCACCAGAGTCCACTTCGGGGATCACAGGCGAGTGCACAATGAATGGGACTCCTCAAAATCCACTTTTCTCAGGATATCATTTTTTGTCTAGTGATTTGAAGAGATAGACATGATAAAGAACACGTAGATATGTATGAAATAAAAATTCAATTGAAGTGTTGTGATAAAATGTGATGTTGCATTTTGTGCTTTTGAGTGTTATACTAATAGTTGTGAATACTTTCACGAATGTGTTATTGTTGTACAGTGTACTTGCACAGAGCACATCGCTGGATTTCCTTATTACAGTTGTTTTCCCCTTGACAAAAGCTACTTAATTCAAACCGACCAATCACAGTAAGGGACATGGGCCAATCAGAAACATCATGCCACGCCCACGTTCGACAAACGACCAATGGTTGACGTTGTGGGCGTGGCCTGAGGGTAACAGCGGAGGATTCAAACTGAACATGGCTGCGGGTAAAAATGTCGATGAAAACAAACAAAATAGAAGGTAAGAACGAATGGAGACTAACAATGATACCGTTTAATCTCATTTACATTGACGCAGAATTAGATTTACTTTATCTTAAGCTGAACTTTAGACATTTTAGACTGGTGAACCTGTGTTTCGTCAGTGAGACTGATTGACAAGGGCTGTCACTCTAGCTAACGTTAGCCGATAGCTAAAGCTAGCTGCTTTCAAAGATGAAAGTTACGTAAGTGCGCCGCGGCTTGGTGGCCAGTCATTGCTGTTTATAATTATAATACATATTCAAAAATGAGTTAAGTTTCGTGGGAATTCACAGCTTGCATTAGCTAGCGTTAGCTGAGAGATTATGGGTTGACATGGCAAGCTAGCTAACGTTAGCTAGGTTTGACTAAACTAACGTTGATAACGTTAAACGAGCTAAAGTAAATGTAGGTAAGCTAGCCAACGTAAGTGGTGCAGTACTGTGATAACACCGGTAACCCACTGTTCCTACGTTTCTTTACACGCATAACATGCATACGTTAGGAAGGGACATAACATCAATAACGCCTTTGTTTAGCTTTAAGCTTCACTGACATGGTCAGAAGTGTAGTTTCAACTTTGTAGTCATTTGTGAGGTAGTAGATGCTAATGGTTTTGTCAGAATTGGCTACCAGAAGGGGGTGAAGATGAAGAGGAAGAGGCACTAAAACTATTTACTTGTTATGAATACTGCAGCCTGGGAAAACAGTTGTTAAATGTCAACTGTGGCTCTGTAGGGAGAAAATAAGCCTATGTCATCAGGTAATATCAACCCAATGTTTTCCTATATCAATGTTCTTTATAATAACCCCAAATAACATGATTGATTCCACCCAACGCTCTTTGCCAAGTACACACCTCTACTTTCATTAATTTTGGGGCGTCGTATTCAATTTTATAGCATTTGAAAAAAACATTGAAGTGTTTTTGAAATAGTATTGAGTAAAAGTTGACATATTCCAGTCTGTGATTATCATCAACATCCATTCCTCTAATTTTAATCTCAATAATTCCTAATTTCTGCTTTTCGTTAGGTATAATTTCTTTTTTTATTGACCATAAATTCCAACAATAACTTTAAAACTGAAGTTAATCGGGGACATAGGGGACAAAAAACGTATGAAAAAGATAAAAACAGCTTCAAAAAAGCTTCAACAAAAGTGTTGATTTTCAATTTTGACAACACAAAGGTTACCTTAGGTAATTGAACATAGGTTATGTATCCTATGTATAACACAGACACATTTTAATTTATAATGCTGTTGCTTTTCAGCAGAGGAATATAACAATGATCCCTAATTGACATTAATAAAGTCTACGACTTAGGTGCCTTGGTTTTTTACTCTAATAATTAAGTGTGTATAATTTCCTCTCATGTTTTGAGAAAAACGTGTTTCCAATCTTGTCTCTCCCCAGCAGAGGCGTAGTGTGCAATATGGTGATGAATCATGAGGAATCACCCGGGGGCTCTTGTGCTGACCGACCACAAGTCCTCTTCAGCCCCGACTTTTTTGTGGAGAAACTCCGCCATGAGAGCCCTGATGTTTTCCTGGAGCTGGTGCTTAGTAACATTACTCGCCTCATTGATCTACCCGGGACGGAGTTTGCACAGCTCCTTGGTGAGGAGGGCCCTAAGACGCCAACAGGTGGAAATGGAGGTTTCTTTCGCTCTTTCAACTTCCTCAAACGCAAAGGTCAGTCAAACACTCCCTTTAAATTAACCAGAATGTTTCTGTAACTGTTGTAGGAATAGCATTTCCTGTGGGTGTGTATGTGTAGCTGCAGCGTACAGTACGTCCACTGTTCATCCTGCTATGGGCCAGATCTCAATAGAGGTGTAAGCCCTTCCCCGTTTTTCTTCTAACCTTGTATCACTGTCACAGAGCCCATAAGGAGATACAGTCACATACGTGCCTTAATCAACGGTGGACAGAGTTTGGAGTTTGATTCAGCATGTCAACCCACTCTCTTGGCCTCCTCCACGTCAGATGCATGAATGAGCAGCTTAAATGTTACATTACAACAGAAATAGTGCTAATTGAATCATATCTATTTAATGAATTAAAATACAACCTTGCGACAGTACAAAACCATATAGTGGAAAAGTTCCCACCAGAATATATATTTTACCACAGTTTTGGAAATAGCTTAATCACACAAACATAAATTAGTAAAGTATAACTTAAGTAATCATAGTAATCAAGACATAAGGCTACAGATGTTTGCAATATGACTAACTATAATCCTGGGATGAGCATACACAAGGATGGTGATGAAGTGCACGCATCATTTCAATGTTGTGGAAGTGAGGGATGCATACAAATGTAATTTGGAAAAGTTCTGCAAGATCAGTACTGATAGAGAGGGGGCTTTCCCTTCATGGCCATTTTCCTATTTTGAGATTTAACAGCTGACACTGAATACACAGAGGCCAACCTGTTTTTTTTCCTAGCCTGTTTGATCTTGTGTATATGTTTTTTAGTATGGCGTATGAGACGCCATCAGACATGTATTAATGTCAGTGGTGTGCTGCACTGCCCGTCTGTGATGGGACTGCATGGCTCAAAGTTGCATTACGCAGTAACTTTTGGTTAAATCCATCACTCTCATCTCTTCTAATACTTTCACAGATAAAGGCATTGTGTTTGGAACCACGCTGACAGAGGGCTGCATTGCCCAGATCTACCAGCTCATTGAGTACCTCAGCAAAAGTGAGTCCTCCTATATAATAAAGTTGTTTTTACATCTGCTTTATGGAATCTTTAAAAAGCAACATCATTACTGTTTGCTAGGGAAGAAAAAAACCTTCTGAAAATTTGGGAATTTAACACAACAGCGATTCTTTCTTTTTCTTTTTAAGGATGAACAACCCTTTGCCTGCAATTAGTCCTACTGATGGATGTGGATAGTATTTTACCTATTTGTTTTGGAGTAGTGTGCATGTCATGTTTTCTTCTTTAGCTAGAATAAGAAAAGACAAATTCCAAATAGCCCAAACTTTCTTGTAATAATCAGATTTCAGAAGTTTTTACTTGCTGGTTCCTACCTGCTCTTGTTCAGAACCCCAGGAAGCCTAGAGGCAGGTATGTGTTCTTTTAATAAGGATACTTGAATAAACTCAACTCTACGCACTCAGATCTGCACGTAGAGGGTCTGTTTCGGGTGCCGGGGAACAGTGTTCGCCAGCAGACCCTGAAAGAGCTCCTCAACAGCGGGGCCGAAGTCGACCTGAAGTCTGGGGACTTTCACCCCAATGACGTGGCCACGCTGCTCAAGACTTTCCTGGGAGAGCTGCCCGAGCCCCTGCTCACACACAGACACTTCCACGCACACCTCAAGATAGCTGGTAGGAACACACACACACACACACACACACACACACACACACACACACACACACACACACACACACACACACACACACACACACACACACACATAGTTTGTGAAACTTTTAATGATGCAGCAGTGATTGCCCCACATTAAACATAGAATGCTTTATATTTTCAGATTCATTGTTTTGTCATAGGCTATTGTTTAAAAGGAAAATGGCAACACCTTTATAAAAAAAAAAAAAAAAATCTATTCATGACTTTACTTCCTCCACCCGTGTCCCTCTCCCAGATATGACTCTGTTTGACGAACACGGCAACAAGACTGCGTTACCCAACAAGGAGCGTCAGATAGAGGCCCTGCAGCTCCTCTTTCTGCTGTTACCCCAGGCCAACCGCTCACTGCTGAAGCTCCTGCTGGACCTGCTCTACCACACTGCCAAGCATCAGGACAAAAACAAGATGTCCGCCTTTAACCTGGCCCTCATGTTTGCCCCGCATGTCCTTTGGCCCAAACATGTGAGATTTGTCGTTTTATAACTGCGCTTTGAGGAAGATCTAGACTATTTTGCTCAATTTGGAAACACAATTGTTCACCACAATAATTCATTCACCCTAAAGAAAATTGCCTAAATACTGCCATATATTTACAGTACTCTCCTTAAAACCACTCTGTGTAGAATTTGAAAATGTTCAATTTCTATGAACGCAGCTTTAAGTGACTGGGTGTTGACTGACTTCTGTTCCCTTTTGTTCCAGATGACAGCCAGTGACCTGAAAGACAATCTGAAGAAACTGAACAGCAGCATGGCCTTCCTCATCAAACACTCACAGAAACTCTTCAAGGTGATTATTATTATTATTATTATTATTATTATTATTGAATATTCTGATATCTAGATACATAAAATGTGACTGGTGTGTGCTGCGTGTTGTTCAGGCTCCAGTCTACCTGCGGGAATATGCCAGAGGTCACTTCACTGGCTCCAAGGCTCTGCAGACCAAGGTTAGTGGAGGGAGGTCCCATCACAGCACCACCTTTTCTACAGTAACACACCAGACCATGTTAAGCAGTTTGTCCTCACTTCCCCTGCTATTAAAATAGCATTTAATCCATTCTTTCACTTCCCTGTTTTTCTTTTCTGAGAAGAAGAACTTTGTGAAAACATTTTAAATATCAAAATCTAAAAAATTAAAAGTGGATCAAAACTATTATAAACTTAAATTGCAAGAGGTCAATTAAGTCAACCCTTGGTCACGTCAGAGGTTTGAAGAATTTGATACCTACAAATATACATTATATACTTGTTCTGCCTGTTAAAAAAATCCGGTTTTGGAAAAGAGTCTGCCACATGGTGACCCCTGAAGTAGATTAATACCTCAAGTGTTGGTAAAGAGAGACACCGATTCTATTGTAAAAAGAGTGTGAAAAGTTTAGCAACAGTGATAGATAGATAGATAGCCTTTATTATTAGACTCATGGTCCATAAAATACAACATCAACAACAGAAAACATACAGATACACAAGACAGACACCAATTAACAGCACAGGAATTGACAGGAATACTATCAACAGTGATAGTATTCCATATATTTTGGGGCAGTAAAGGAGACCGACCATTTAATCAAGTTTAAATCGCTATGATGCAAACAATATGATGATCAAATTAAATGCTGCGTGTATTTTTTAGTTTTTTAACATGAACTGTCATTTTCCCTAATCCCACTTGTGTAATAGAGTCCATTGGCAGTTAACAGCCTTCTCCTTTCTCAGGACGACCTGGAGCTGCTGGCGGCGAGCAGCTCTCCTGCTCGGCGGACAGTGGTGACCCTGAAGAGGACTGCCGTTCAGGGCCCCAGTTCTCAGGAGCAGTTCCAGTCACCAGCTCAACAATACACAGAAGACGCTCTGAAGGAGCTCTTCAGACACGTCAACCACAACATGCCTGACTCCGCCAAGAAGAAGAAGCTTGTCCGACAGGTTCCCCTCAGGGTCTTTTTACATTCCTAGGTTTCAACTGGCTGATGAATGTAGAAACTGAGCTTCTTCTGCTGTTGATCCTCCCCAATGCAAATCACTCTGTGCGTTTTAAGTCTTTTAATATAAAATGGAAGTTTTTTTTCCCCATGTACAGTTGGTCAAGCAGACATCCGCAGACACACCTTCTAAAGAGCAGCACCTGCTTCTCCCAGCTCCCGGCAAGAAACATCCACGTTCCCGCTCCTTCGGTGGTCTCATCAAGGTACAAAACCATGTGTGAAAGTCACAATGAGGAGTACCAGATGAGGATGAAGAGTTATCACAAAATCTTATTTTTTAAGGCTAAAGGCTGTTGGAGCCATATTTGTAATGTCATCAAGTTTGTTTTTTGCTCACAATTAAATTAGTCCATCCATCTTCAACCGCTTATCGGGTCGCGGGGGCAGCAGCTCCAGCAGGGGACCCCAAACTTCCCTTTCCCGAGCCACATCAACCAGCTTCGACTGGGGGATCCCGAGGCGTTCCCAGGCCAGGTTGGAGATATAATCTCGCCACCTAGTCCTGGGTCTTCCCCGAGGCCTCCTCCCAGCTGGACGTGCCTGGAACACCTCCCTAGGGAGGCGCCCAGGAGGCATCCTTACCAGATGCCCGAACCACCTCAACTGGCTCCTTTCGGCGCGAAGGAGCAGCGGCTCTACTCCGAGCTCCTCTCGGATGACTGAGCTTCTCACTCTATCTCTAAGGGAGACGCCAGCCACCCTCCTGAGGAAACCCATTTCGGACGCTTGTACCCTGGATCTCGTTCTTTCGGTCATGACCCAGCCTTCATGACCATAGGTGAGGGTAGGAACGAAAATTGCCCGGTAGATCGAGAGCTTTGCCTTCGGGCCCAGCTCCCTTTTCGTCACAACGGTGCGATAAACGGAATGTAGTACCGCACCAGCTGCTCCGATTCTCCGACCAACCTCACGCTCCATTGTCCCCTCACTCGCGAACAAGACCCCAAGGTACTTAAACTCCTTCACTTGGGGTAAGGACTCACCCCCTACCCGAAGAAAGCACTCCATCGGTTTCCTGCTAAGAACCATGGCCTCAGATTTTGAGGTGCTGATCCTCATCCCAGCCGCTTCACACTTGGCTGCGAACTGATCCAGTGAGTGCTGAAGGTCACAGGCCGATGATGCCATCAGGACCGCATCATCTGCAAAAAGCAGCGATGCGATCCTGAGCCCACCAAACTGCAACCCCTCCCCGCCCCGACTACGCCTCGACATCCTGTCCATAAATATTATATACAGGATTGGTGACAAAGCGCAGCCCTGGCGGAGGCCAACCCTCACCTGGAACTTGTCCGACTTACTGCCGAGAACCCGGACACAGCTCTCGCTTTGGTCATACAGAGATTGGATGGCCCTAAGAAGGGACCCCGTCACCCCATACTCCCGCAGCACCTTGAAGATTGTTCCTCTTCAATCCGAGGTTCGACTATCGGCCGAACCCTCCTTTCCAGCACCTTGGAGTAGACTTTACCAGGGA
>NC_048408.1:28872883-28885905 GCF_013103735.1 Etheostoma cragini | reverse complement strand
AGTCCAACCCCTATCCAGGAGTATGGTTCCAGAACCGAGACTGTGCGTAGAGGTAAGCCCCACCAGATCTAACTGGTATTGCTCCACCTCCCGCACAAGTTCCGGCTCCTTCCCCCACAGAGAGGTGACGTTCCACGTCCCCAGAGCCAGCGTCTGTCGCCCGGGTCTGATCCGTCGAGGCCCCTGACCTTCGCCGCCACCCATGTGGCAGCGCACCGACCCCAGCGGTTCCTCCCACAGTTGGTGAGCCCATGGGATGGAGATAGGGGTTCCACGTAGCTTCTTCGGGGGGGCTGTGCCCGACCGGGCTCCGTGGCAAACCCGGCCACCAGGCGCTCGCTGACGAGCCCGCCGTCTGGGCCTGGCTCCAGACGGGGCCCCGTGCTTCCTCCGGGCAGGGTCACTCCCTCTCTACCTCGGTCTTTCATGGGGTTTTTGAACCATTCTTTGTCTGGCCGCACACCTGAGACCACTTTGCCACGGGAGACCCTACCAGGAACACAAAGCTCTAGGCAACACAGCCCTCAGGTTCATAGGGACACACAAACCTCTCCACCACGATAAGGTGATGGTTCCCCGGAGAGGCAATTAAATTAGTGCTCAAATAATTAGTCTGTATGCTTCAGTCACCAAATCAATAATGCCAGATCATACTTTTTAATGATTTGCTTACATTTCTTATCAAATATGTAGTGAACATTTGCTGTTTCTAGCCTCACAAATCCAAACAGTGTCATGTCAACACTTCTTTAGACAGACAAGATCTGGTTGTTCTTTAAAATAAAATAAAACGAAAAGCTAATTTAGGCTAAATCCATTATTTAGGCCTGAAAATACATTTATGGGTTTCTCTGGACGATGCGGCAGCCATTGTTGCTTGTTGTACAATAGCCCTTGTTTACAACTAAGCTCGCGTTCTCCCTAAGTTTGAAAGGGGGATACACCCCTTCGTCTTAGCCCTAGCCCATAATCAAAAAGAGAATTGGGACAGCACTAGGTCTCACGTGGACGCGCAAAACCCAGGGGAAGGGGTAACTGGTAAGGGTAGGGGTAAGATAGAGAAATGAGAGTCAGCCTTATGCTGTGTAGCTCTTCTCTTGTTGAATATTTCTGCAGCTGGAAAGCTGTTTGAGAAATCTTTTTTGCTTTATCAAAATTGTGTGATGTCTTATCAGTAAACGCTCTACCACATGCCAACCTGCTCAAACTTAACATGACATTGACATAACTTGTTTTTCCCCCAATAAAAGCGCAAAGCTCGTGGTGAGCAGCTGACAGCAGAAAGGCGGCTCAAACACATCTCCCCTGATATTGTCACCAGGACAGAAAGAAAACCTGGGAAAGAGAACGCCGTGTGGCAAGGGGTAAGCCTTTCTTACGTAGTTTTTGTTGTTTAAGACGATATCCAATGAACTTTATATTTTTGCCGTACTCTTTCTTCACGGTGATTACACACTTTGGGGACCTATCTTGCACCCAGCTCTGCGCTGCACAGCGTAAAGCCCGACGCAAGTGTCTTTGCTGTTTTAAGACAAACGCAGTTGTCAATTTCCCATCCAGCGCCCACATTGTTTAAACAACAAATGCACCTGCGCCCATCTTTGCACCCACGGGTGTGCTTTTCTTACAGGGTGGTGTGTTCAGGTGCATTCTTGGCGTGTTGCTATCTTGAGGCAGTGGGAAGTGATCTCGCCATTGACCAAAAAAAACCTGGTCTAAGGTCAATAGCGTAGCATTTCATTGTGTTTTTATTAACGCATCAGTAAAAGGCGCCTATGCTAAAGAACAGCGTGCGCACACTATGCTTGTTACACACACAGGGACGTCTAGCAGCACACACACATGAAAAAAGATTACAAATAAAAATATGACATTGCAAATCCGCCATCATAATAGCAATGTGCCAAGATACAAACGCACCTGGCTTTTAAAATGAATGGGAGATGACCTCTGATTGGTTTATTGCATGTTACGCCCAAAGCACACCTATGAATTAATAAAGATACTGAGTACAGCCCTTTTGAACCATGTGCCCGGCGCACAGACCCTTTTGTTTTCGCCGTCTGAACTAGCAGAAGTGGATTTAAACATACATTAATCACACCTGTGCCAAGCGCTTCACGTCATGCTCTCAGATCCTTAAAATAAGGCCCCTTGTGTTATCGTCTTTTTTGCCTCTGACATTGTGTTTGAATGATAGTTCTCTCTTCCTGTTTTTGTCCATCTACAAAATTAGCCAAAGATCCAACAATTTAACCTTATGTTGGTGCCATATCTTAACGTTCTATTATAGGTGAAGAGCCCGTTGAATGGTCCTGTGTTGGGGAAGGCGGGGTTGGTAGTGAAAAACCCAGACTTGACTTTCAAGAAGGACAAAGCGCTAAAGGTTTCCAAGGTATGGCACAGTTTTCCAACCAAAGAACATCCAAATAATGCCTTTTCCTTGCTGTAGTCTTTCCAATAGAGCACTTATAGAGGACTTGAAATGAAAATCACAGTGATTTTTTTGTTTTGTTACTAGATACATTAAAAAGAAAATACATTTTGAGAGTACATGTAGAAACGGCTGAACAGAGATATCACTCCAGACTTTTGTTTGCAGACTTTAGTTTTTATTTCTCAAATTTCACATTGTCCTCCATAGTTGACTAAATATCACAAAAGTACAATCAAGTAAAAATGGTCAAATCTGCAATGCTAACTGGATGGCACTTTTTCTTCTTATTTGATTAGATTTTCAAACAAAATGTTGGACGAATGTTTTAGTTGCCAGCGTTTAACTGTTATTATATGACTCTCCATCCATCCATCCATCCTTCCATCCATCCATCCTTCCTTCCACCTCTCTTTTCTCCCTCCAATTGTCTCTCAGCAGGACTCTCTGCCTGTGACCAGGATGTGTTTCTCTCCTGCTCAGGAGATCTCACTGTAAGAACCCCTCACCTCTTCCTCATCGCGGACAGAACTTGGGCAGTATTAATTATTATTCCTCTTGTTTATCGTCATGTATTTTTATTTTTTATTATTGTAGTACGTCTCTTTCTTTTTTAACTGTGACTAACATACAGAGGCGTTAGCTTTGGCCACAACAGCCAAACGAAAGCCAGGAACTTACCGCCGGACATTCATCAAGACGGGAGTGAGTGTTACAAACCGGTACCAACAGGTGAATTAAACCCTCCCCTGTAGCTTCGCTCTTAGATGTAAAGTTGCATGATGTGGATAAATTGAATCTACTTTTAATCGAACTCATATTGCATGCTAAATGTTAATTCTTGTAATATATTGTTAAAACTCAACCAATTTAAACTTATTATAGCATTCAGATTATAGAATTTTCCAGATAAACTATTTTTTGCCTGTTTTAAGTTGAACACCTTATATGTAAACATTGGATTATTGATCAGCCACAGTTTTGATTGAAATTTGGGAGAATTTCTGCTGCTGGATAAAGTCTGCAGCAGCTGCTTTGAGCTATGCAGTTTTAAAAACACACACAACTTTCAAACCATTAATTTATTTGGTTTTATTCCACATAATAGTCTGGTTTTGATAGTATTTTGGGATCTTTTAAACATAAGAATTTGAAATTAAGCTATAAATCTGCATTATATGATTTGTTAAAAGTTCATGTTTTTAAAATGCGCTAAATTATTTACATAGAAGCATTAACACTTATCATATTGCATGCTGCTCTGTTTTGGATTAGACTTTGTCTGAACTTTGGGGCTGAGCTCTACCTTAATGTGAATAACTTAAATTTAACAGTGAGCATGTTCTTAACTTTGCTGCCTGTGCCGGTCATCACCTGAAATTCGTTTTTTTTTTTACTACCATTAGAATTGTTGACGACTAGCAAGCTGAGTTTACAGTCCACTACAGTGTAGAATATGTATACAGGTACAAGTCTATCTGTGTGTGTGTGTGTGTGTTTTTTTTTTTAAAGATTTTCTACTTTGCTTTTATTCGGGAACTGTGACGTTGGGTTTTTTGTACTATGTGTTGTAACTCTTTGGTTACTTGATGATATTTTCTCAGTGTTATGCTACTGAATATTGAGTCAGTGAGTAGGTCACTTTATTTTTCAAATGTTTCATCTGGAAATGAAAACAGGATTTAATTTACTACTCTCACAGACTTGCTTAATATGAAAATATTGAATGGGATCCCTGTTTGTGAGTCTGTGAAATATGAAATGCTTTAAACATTCCCCTATACATTTTTTTTCCTTCAGCTGGATGATGGAAGGGTCAAGTGGTTGAGAGATTTGTTATGTTGATTGTTTAAAAGAAAGCATAAAGAGTGATTTTGAATGAATTTACTCTGGTTGAAATGAGCAGTAATCTGTTACAGTCTGGTCCTCTATTCTTATCATGGTGTGACTGTGAGGCAAGAACATGAGTCTGAGTAAAGTAAGAAGGGAACTTCAAGTCATAGGTGGGATATTTTGATGTATGAGCTACTTATCCATAGCCTGTGTATAAATTACAGTAGATGGCCATCAGCACGCCCCCAGTTTGGTTGAAGCAGGCCGGAGTACCGACACGGAAGCTAAGCAATGTACTGCTGTGATCAGGGACAGCCTCTTAACGTATTTTAGACCCCTACACAAGTTATCAGTTGCCTTCTGACAGCTCTGTTTAAGTTTACACGGAGGGAACTGATGCCGTACGATGCTCTCATCAAAGCCACCAGACTCCATTGACAAAAACATCCATTTTACCTTGAAAAACAGGAGTTGCTGGTCTACCACTGCCTCCATCAGTTGGTTTGTTTGTTGTGTGGCTATAATGTTTTAAAAGGTACTTAACACTGTTTCGGGGGCCATCAAACTAACCAATCAAGGCAGAAGGAGACCACAAACTCCTGTGTTGAGTTTGATAAGAGCAGAGATGACGGCTAAAAAGTTTGGTCAGTTGAAAAACAATCAGGGACTAGAAAATTCCAAAAACACAGATACATTGTTGTTTTTGTGTTGTTTGTAGAGTGTGGAAATATGACTTAATGCCCCTTTTTTAAAGATCTGATAGTGTGTCATTCTTTAATGCACAGTTCTCAGTTCCTTCAGCTTTATTCTTCATGGCTTGACTTAACTGACATCTGCCCATTTTATTGTATTGTGAGTACGGATGCACCAGTGCCAGTTTAAAAATGTCAGCATTACAAATTGAATATGCAGTTTTTTTTAAAATGGGCTGTCCATCTCCTCCACACGGAGGTCAGAGGTCGGCTGCAGAGCTGGCTAGGATCCACTTCCCTGATCAGCAGCGTGGACCAAAACCCCATTTGGCTTTGGTTTCATTAGTATATGCAGAACCCAAAATTCTGCACAAGAAATCTTTTTTTTTTTTACTGTTAATGATGATGTGCAACTCATGTCTTGTGCCATTATAATTTGGTTTGAAATACTGTATTTTTCCTTACTCTTGTGTTAGGAATCTGGTATTGGTGCATCCTGTTTTGAAAGTGTTGTGGATGTCGTAACGATGGGATTGTAGAAAGTGACTGAGGCGTGTTACCTGTCTTTATATACTTTACCTCCTTTTTTTTGTGTCACGATATGTCATATTCTGTCATTTTGTACAAAAGTGCACACAGGAGCTTTTTTTTATTTTTGAATGAAGCCCACCGAATTCAGCTCGGCAGCCTTTTGAGACGGAATCGGGATCTCTGCACGTCCTCTTGTCCTCTTGTCCTCTTGTCCTCTTCTCATGATGTCTCCTTGTCCTTTTCTGTTCTCTCTAAGCTGCAGGTTTACATTCCTGAGCGCTAATTGGATTCTGTTGTATTTATTGCTGTTTGGGAAACACATTTTTTGTGTGGATAAAATTCATTAACAAAATTTAAGGTACATTCAATTTTTTTTTTTTATTTAACTCCTTTTTTCTCTTGCTCTTTTGGTATGCTTTCCTCACTCAGATGAGAGCAGTAATGTTCTGTGTGATGTGGAAATGCTGTTTTATATTTAAATCCATTTAAGTCTGTCTGTTAAATGTCAGTGTTTTTTTTTCTCTTTACATAAATGTGAAACATATTAGTTACTGATCTCTACTTGTTTTCTGTACATGCTCACTGATGAGTTCTTCTATACACTGAGGACAACAGAATTACAGAAAGTTAAATGTCTCAACAGCGGGTGGTATTTAAGTACTTTAACTTAAACCTTGCCCCAAATGGTTATTTGCACTTTATTTCCTTGTTTTTTTTTTAAGTTAGTCATGAAGAAACCTTTACTTTTACAAGGTTTTATTGGGTTATCGGCGTCCTCATTTGTCCAAGCCCAATTCTTCCAGTGTCATAATGAACTCATCTGTGAGTGTTGTACCGCCTGGTTCAAACTGTGGTAACCTTTTGTTTGTGTTTCTGTATTTCAGTGTAAAATAAGTTAGCCTTGTACAGTACATTATTGGATTCCTAGGCGAAAAACGAACGCTTTGGATTAAAACTTTTTTTGTTTCTTAAAGAGTCTGTTGTAATGTCTGAATTGATTTCATTGTATTTTTTAATTTCCAGTGGTTACGCTACATTATGGTGTCGGTATGAGAAGAAAATTGCCCTTCAGAACCTTATACTGTAATACAGAGTACTTGGGATAAGGCTTTACATCAATGTAGTACTTCTGTTTCCCCTCAAGGGGGAGATATCGGATAATTTAGAGGTGGACGACTTTAAAATATATCACTAGTAGTAGTTTCTTGTGTCCTAAAAGCCCTCACAAGCCACACGTACGGTATATTGTGTCATTTTCATGTGTTTAAATACTTGATTCATTTTAATCTTGTAATAAGATGTTCAGACTTGAAGTTACGCTTTTCTTTTTTATATTAGAGTTTTAATTATCATTTACTCTGTTGCCCATCTCGACAGCACCTATTTATCAATCTTCAAACATAATTATAATTGCAGTATAGTATTTGACATGTTACCCATTGAGAAACTTTTTTTCTTTTCCCTTAGGAAGGTCAGAGGTCAGACTCAACCAGTGAAGTGTCCCAGGAGCTGGTAGGGATTGAGCAGTGCAGTCAGGGTGATTCCTCTGGTTTACAGACAGTAGCCTCCTTAACCTCTGAACCTAATTCTACTTCGAATGTAGTAAGCAAATACACATCTCTAGAAAACATAGAATGATGCCAATAGTAGTTAAAGCTTTAGTCATAACGCTTTTTATAATGAAAACCTGATAGATTCAAACCATTGTCAAATGAGTTGCTACAAAACTAAGACTATCGGCTTCAAAAAACTCTCTATTTGTCAGTATGGCTCTGTTCAGAAATTGGTGTTGTCCCGTGACTTTCTAAAGATAATTACGTCTTTTGAAGAGTCCTTTTTTTTTTTTTATCTGCCTTGTCCTCCTTGGCTACTACAACTGCAAGGAGGAGGGGTGGGGGTTGTGCGCGATCACTGAAGGCTTGTATCATGTGGATATGCCAGGAGAATTTTTGTCATTACTTAAAATTCCTCATGGAAGCGACAGAAACGACGCACTACAGCTTTAAGCACAGTTATAGTAGGAACTAAATATCATTACCAATTTCTATATGCTTTGAAAGGTATTCTGGTTAGACATGTTCCTTTACTAGGACTGGGCATAAGGTTTTCACCTGCAGTAAAATCAATTATTTTTCTTAATGAAAAACCTCTTCATAACTGAAGCAGCAGTACTATAAAATTACCAGTGTAGTGTACACTATGGTGAAATGCTCAGCGCTACATGATAATACATTGGATATTTTGTAAAGAGTAAGATTTAAAAACATAAATATGGGATTTCTAGGTCTTCATTAATTGGACAGCTGAACGACATGCAGCAAAGGGGGATGCAGGTCGGAGTTGAACCCACGGCCGCTGCATCGAGGAGTGAACCGCTACACACCACCAGGTTCATATATCCAGGCGCTTGAAGACTAAGATTTTGATACGGGTACACAGTAAAAGAACATTTCACTGAGGTGTACGTTGATGTGACAGCAAACAACATTCTCCTTTTAGCTATTTAGGTTTTGTCTAGAGTTAAACCCCAAAATATGATTGTTTGTTTTTTGTAGATTCTCACTTTCTTGTTTTAGGATTTTAAAAATCAATGTACAAAGTCAAACTCACAAATATTAATTTTTAATGTACCCATAAATTGATAACATGTCCAACCAATCGTCCAAAAGCTAGTGGTGGAATGTAAATCAGTACTGCACTTAAGTACAAATTTAAAGAGAGATTTTAGAGAGGAATATTGTACTTATACATTACACTACATTAATCTGACAGATTCAATTCTTTCTTCTTTCTTTGCACACAATATATGTAGTTTTGTTTTATTTTAAGTTGAACTACCAACAATGTATATACCCCTACAAGCACATCTGAAATGATCATTCTTGTTGTTTGACAGAGCTGTTTGGATCGTTTCCAGATTCTTAATTGACAGGATTTTTTAACTTCAGTACATTTCCCTGATGAAACCACAACATTCAACCTACTGTCACGTAAGTCAGAATAAAGCAGCAAGTCGTTCAAATTTGCGAATCTGAAACTAATCAATTGTTGATATTTTTGTTGAAAAAGGACTTTATTGTCATCAAAAAGAGTCCAGACATTTCTCAATTTATCGACTGATTGTTTCCGCCAGCTGAATGAATTAAGGTGCCGCGCCAGAACATCAAACAATATCCTAACATATTTTTTTATCTCACCTGCACTCGACAACAGTGGGATGTGTGAATATTGTCTTAAAAATTACCAGGAAGACATTTGGCTCTCTTTGTGTTGTCTGGTGTCTTAACCCTCATGTTGTCCTTGGGTCAAATTGACCCATTTTCAGTTAATTTCTTTTATCACAAAAAAAAGGCCGTTGAAATAAGACCTGAAAATGTCAACATTAAAAATATCAAATTTGGCATTGCTAATTTGCCAATAAGAAAAGTCTTCTCTTGTGAACTGGATTTGAAGTTTTTGGACCAAATGATATTAAATGCAGGAAGTTGATCGGAAGGTTTTGTGAATTGATGCGTTTGAGACCAAAGCATCTGCTCTGCCGTTCCAGAAATCAATTCAGACGCGTCTGGAGTAAAAGACCCACCCACCCCCTGCCTCAGAAGCTATTATGCCTAGGAAATAAAGGGGGTCCACCCCCACGGAGATGTCAACATCTCGTCCCTTCCTTTGTTGCTGATTATTGCCCGAACGAGTCATTCAATTCAGCTGCAGCAGGAGCCAATTTGTTTTCCATCACTTGTAAAAAGCGGCTGGTTAAATTAACCCATCAGCCTGAGTCTGCAGGGAGACGACAAAGTGAGGCCACGAGCAATAATCACTCATGTATGGTGGTTAATAAAAAGCTTCGTAAACTGTGCCCTCCAGTCAGCGTGCTGCAAACAAACGCATCGAATCAGTTCAGCGAAAATGTGATTACAGTGCACACATATACGCGGTAGAAATTAAAGATGATGTACTGTGAAATTTGACAACTGCTACAAACAAAAACGTCAAAAAAGAAAAGTTCGGGGGGTTTAATGCTGCTATCCTTCCAAACTGTCACACAGTAAGTCGATTACTTGATCGATTGGTAGGGACTCACAAGTCCAAATAGTTGCAGGGTTAAGCTTCGCAAATGAGATTATTTGCTGCTTTTCTATTGTTTTATATTGATGCAAATTCATTCAACACCTTTTGAACTTTGGTTGGACACAATAAGCAATTTTTTCACTTTGAGCTCTACAAAATTAGAGCTCAAAGCTAGAAAATTAGGTCAATTTTTTCTACTGTGGCAGTTCACGGCCCATAAAGGTACTAAACTCATTTCAGGCTTAGCTTCCAGTGGCTTTACCCTCCACCACAAACTGGTTTTTTTCATCTCCTCTATTATTCTTGGTAATATGGCACTCACAAAGGCTGAAGCCAGCGTTTCTGTGAATATAAAAAAAAAAAGCAACTCAGCCACACTCCATTTGAATTTCAGAGCCTTGCCAGTGAATTCATAAAAGACCTCTGAGTAAGCTCTGTGGCAGCTTATGGCATCCCAGTTATGCCAGTCTCACCAGAAACCCCCCCCCTTCCCAACCCACCAAGTTCCTGCAGCCCCGGGGGGCTCTCTTGGCACTGAGCTGTGGCAAAAAATATGATTGGCAACCCTCCAAATTGTTTTTTCTTTCCATGAATTGTTTCTCCATTTCTGCCCTCACATTTTCGCTGGGGCTTCCTGGTCGAATGCTTCTGTTTATAATCACGATTTTCTCTCTCTCTCTCTCTCTCCCCCTTCCTCCCTCTCTCTTCTCATCATGTCCCTGCAGCCTTGGGCTCTTTTCTTTTCCAAGGGAAGAGAGCACATGTGGGTGAGAGCGATAGACAAACACAGGGAGAGGGGAAAAGAGAGAGAAAAAAGGCTGCCGTCACTCGAGGTGGTGGCTCCCGCTACTGCTGTCACTGAATAGATGTGAGTTCACTCCGGGTGCTGTGTGTGGTGTGTGTGTGTGTCTGTGTGTGTGTGTGTGGTGTGTGTGTTTTTAACGGGGGGTGGGGGGGTGGCGTGGGAGGAGCCTTGGTGCTGTTATTTGTAAAAGCTTTTGATGGATGATTGCTCTGTGTGTGTGTGTGTGTGTGTGTGTGTGTGTGTGTGTGTGAGATAGAGGGAGTCCCCCCCTTCCCTTTTTTTTCTAGTGGCTCCCTGTTCAGTGCACAATGACTCAATGAAAAGTGGAGGGGAGAGGCAAACACACTGTACAGCTGCACTAGAGAGAGAGAGCAGAGAACACAGGAGAGTAGAAGAAGAGACGCCAATTTGAAGTAGCTTTAAAGCCGGAGACAAGAAGAAGACGATATACTTGTCTTTTTATTCACCCGGCTGTCTTTCTCTCTGTGAAAGGCCACTTTGGCATCAAGTGGCAGCCGTTCAGTCCGAGGTAAACTTCACCTGACTGTGCTGCTGTTTGTCTCAGCCTCTTCAAACATTCTATTCATTGTACTTGAGGCATTTTCTTCCACTTTAGTCGTGCTGGTGGTCAGTCATCCCTGGGAGAAGGATGGTGAAGAAGGGGATAGGATCTGTTGACTGCTTTCTGCAGTGTGCCGGAGTGCCGCAGGAGAGCAGGATGCCTGCTGGGAGAAGCAGTGATGGAGCTGGGTCAGGAGGTTGCGGGACGGCAGCGTTGGCAGCAACCCCGGGTCGGGCTCTTCGCTCTGGGCTGCGGACGATGCTGGCGTGGGGCGTCCTGGTGCTGGTGGCGGGATGGGGAGGTGTGGAGGCTTGCCCAACTCCCTGCAGCTGCCTGGGGAACACGGTGGACTGCCACGGCCTGGGGATCCACTCCGTACCCAGAAACATCCCCAGAGGGACTGAGAGGCTGTGAGTACTCTGTACTGACCACGCGTGTGTTCATATTTGTTTATACTTCTGGGGACCATATGATCAAAGTGACGGCATGTCACTGCTTCAAGATCCAGTTTAAAGTTTGGATTAGGGTGACTGTGAAGGTCCTCACAAGTATAATAAAACATAGATATATATCTGATGGATGTGTCTCTAAAAAACAGAGGAAGAGAAAGGAGGAGTTTCATGTTGTTTGTGTGGATGGAAATGAGTCTGTCGTCAATTTAATTATTAGTTTGAGTTACCGTGTTTGCAGGAATTTCATAGTATCCTGTGTGTATTTCTCTGTGTGTGCTTTATGTTACATATGTTTGTATGTACATATGTTACTTGTTTGTTGCAGTGCCTCTTCTCTTCGTTCTCCTTCCAGCTCTCTTTACCGGTAGTCTGTACTATATATCACACTCACACTTCGACTCTCCACTTGACTCCCGGGATTTAGAGTGCGCCATCATTGCTCTTTCCTGCAATTTTCTCTGAATCATTTTTTTCATACTTCACATACCTCATGCATCGTGCACATGCTTCCTCATCTATTAGTGAAACATTCCAGGGATATCTTATTTTTCTCTCCCCCTGCTCTTTTCTTTTTCCACTCTTATCTGTTTCTTTTTCATCTTAAACAATATAACTGCAAAACCTTCAGAAAAATGTAATACAATTTCATTTTATTTCTATATATTGTTCCTCTGAAATTGCTTTTCTTCCTTTTCAAGACAAGTCTATTTTTTCACAGTAAAAGTGTGTCTTTAATTTGGTTTAGACAAATCCCTGAAGGGGGGTTTCACTTACTGTGACTCAATCTCGCTTTGCCAGACCTTCCTCCACAGTGCTGCACAGGAAGGTCTGGCTAGTCCACACAGGATTCTGGGATGGGAGATTAACGGGCTCTGGTTTTTTGGCATTTTTTAAACCAATCACAATTGCCATGAGCAGCTGTAAAATAGCCTAAGGAAGGAAGTTGTTTTGGTGGAACGAGTACGTTCAACAGTTGTTTTAGTCGTGCGAGAGAGAACTCTGATTGGACAGATGGTCTATCTAGCGGTCTGGATTTACCCTGTAGAGATCTGAGGAGGAGTTGACCATAGTCCTCATAAATTCACTGGAGTTTAAAATTCCAACGCAAAGAAAGCGGAAGATAATGGACAATGGCAAATTTCCTGCGGCATCAGAGTAAATCCAGCAGAAAAATGTTGTGAATATAGACTACACTTACTGTAGAAGTCAATATTTATCTAGCTAACTACTGTATTTTCAGACATTGCAGATCCAATTTTCTTCACTTTGAGAACTAACATTTTGCTTTAAAGCAACACTAGAGAACTTTTTGTAACTTAAAATAATGTTTCCAAAATCGTTTCAGTGGTTCATCAACTCGTAACAGGGTAAACGGCACTAATGCATTTGCTTCACAGCTCTCTATTTGCCCTAACCGCACTATCCAATTGACCCAGATGGGGTAGCGGATCTGTAGTTCCAATGAGACTTAATGGAATCTTTCCACTTCTAACCTATCGGAGGACTGAAACGGGGAAAATTCCCTAGTGTTACTTTAAAGGTCCCATGACATGCTGCTCTTTGGATGCTTTTATATAGACCTTAGTGGTCCCCTAATCCTGTATCTGAAGTCTCTTTTATATAGACCTTAGTGGTCCCTAATACT
>NC_048408.1:28869540-28872783 GCF_013103735.1 Etheostoma cragini | reverse complement strand
CTGAAGTCTCTTTATATAGACCTTAGTGGTCCCCTAATACTGTATCTGAAGTCTATTTTACATAGACCTTAGTGGTCCCTAATACTGTATCTGAAGTCTCTTTCCCAAAATTCATCCTTAGTGCAGAATTAGAGCCAGTCCGACAATGAGCTTTCCTTAGTATGTGCCATTTCTGAGTCTGTAGCTTTTGAGGAGGAGAGAGGGGGGGCAAGGCGGAGGCTCTGGGTGTGGCCTTGACCAACTGCCACTTTGCTTGTTTGCAGGCCATGATGTCTATCTCTTATGGGTGGGCCAAATTCTCTAGGCAGGCAAAGGAGATGAAGGGGAGGTAATCTTGCCCCTTATGACCTCATAAGGGGCAACTCATATTGATGTTACAAAACCTAATAAAGTTAATTTTTCATGCCATGGGACCTTTAATAACAAGTTACTATAGACTTAGAAAGACTGTTATTACTGCCCTACTGATCTAATTTAGATGAAATCTTCAGGAGTCATACATACTGAAACTAGCACATGGAACATATTCGCACACATACCAGATGCTCTGGCTCAGTAGGTGGTTTTCTAGGATGCCAAGGGTGTCTGGAGCTGCCAGAGAAGCAGTGAGAGTGAGACATACCTCTTCTCTCAACGTAACATTGCTGTGCTGCTGATACTGTTGGTTTCTTAATTGGTCTCTCCAGTGCCTATTCTGCAGAGGATGTGATAGCTGGGTGCAAATCCAAAGTACCCCCTGCTATTTGTTTGTGATGTACTGCCACTACTGGTAGCTGAATGCAATATTTTGATATGACATCAGTTCTGGTATCTATGTTTTTTTTGACAATAATTTACAAAAAAAAAGGAAAATGCACCAAAAAATGGCTTATAATCTCACAGTGGAGATTTGCCTTTAGAAACTCTTATCTTCTGATCTTGCTGACTGTGTCTACTGTATATAAAGAGGAAGACTTTATCTGTTTCTGTCCCTCTCTAAGTGTAATGCTCTATGTTTAGGGTTAATATGTACGTGTTTGTACATTTTGTGGGAATGTGTGTGTTTATTTCAGGTTCTAGAGTGCCTGTGTGTGAATAATTGATGATTGTCAGGGGTGCCAGCAGAGATACATTATCCGTCCTCTCTGGTTTAGTGTAGCGTGGAGAATGTTTTCCCCTCTGAGGCTGATAGCTTTCTGATCAGGGATGAGGGCTTGGGCCCTCCGGTCAAAGAGAAATGGCCCGGAAAAAACTCTGAGCCTGCAGACCCGCTTTCTCTATCGTCTTTTTTAATAACGCTGAGATGGTGACTGTTCCTATCCTAAAGGTTTTCATGCTGTACAAAATAATAGTAACTGACAGAATGGGAAAAACACCTGCTGTCATAACTCTTATGGACATAAATGTGGATATGGTTTAAATAAAGAGAGCAGAAAGGTTTGATTAAAATGAAATCATAACATGTACTGCAGGCTCCATTAGCCTGATACTGGACCGACCCAATAGGTGTGGGATCAGACCAGCATCACGCAAAAATGAGCATCTGATATGGCAATTTGTGTCACCTTATCCGCAAAATAACTAATTCTGTATCAGGACGTATTTCAACTCCCAAATGGAAAGATTTGTGTTGCCTTGTCTTGCCTAGTTCGACAACTGTAACTGCTCAGGCGCCGTGGTTGACCACGGATGTCGGTTAATGGCCCCTGCTGGTTCACCTGTGCATATTAAACATAACTTTAAAAATTCCCAAGCTATAATTGGCCTATGGTTCAGCGTGTTGTCTTTTGTTGCTCTGTCCATGGCAGGAACCTAAGGCACTGTGATCAGATAAACTAAAGACACAGTGTCCACGTTAAATTAAATATATGACAATTCCACCAAGGCATAGTTAAGGGATCATACGTGTAATTGGCTATTTTGGTCTTTAAATTATTTTTTTGACACGACAGCAGAAGAAATTGAAAGGGGAGATTGAGGGGTGAATGACATGCTGCAAAGGGCTTCAGGTCGGAGTCTAACCCAGGCTTGCTGCGGCGAGGAGTAAACCTCTAGATATGGGGGCTCAATCTGCCAACTGAGCTATCCTGTTGCCCTATTTTGGTCCAATTTGAGAGTATTTTATTCAGTAAATTTAACATAAAATATTGGGTTGTGAGGTTTTGTCCACATTTGAGTAACCTAAAAGGACAAATCCGGCACAAAATGAACCTAGGAGTAAATACCACGTGTACCGAGTTGACCGTTCTCTGGTTTGTTGGTATGGTATGGTATGGTTGGGATGTTTTCATGCTAATCAAATGTATACCGAACGGTACTGTCTTTATAAATTATCTTTTTAATACACAGTACACTTACAAAGTTCTCCATGCTTTGGTTTACATGCAAATTTGCGAGGTGTTTAGCTGTATGTAAACCTACTGTAAACAGATCTAACTCATCCTGTATCTTAACTTGATAAAAAGCAGCGTCATTGATATTGTTCTGAATGGAAGTATGGATGAATCTTCTCAATGAGAAAAAAAATCCAAACATCTTACACTGTTTCTTTAAGACGTCAGTGTTCTTAGACCAAATAGCTTAGTTTCAAATGCGATTTACACAAACATTATCTGTGGTATCTAGCCCTTTAGGTATTTTTGTTTAGTTAATCAAGGTTTTAACGTTACTGTCTCCAACAGTTCTGCCTCCGCCCCAATACAGTGGAGCTACATGGAATTTAGTTTTACTCAAAATATTGAAAACTCACTTAAAAAAACACTGACCACTGTTGAGCAGTTTTTCGAAGGGACTTATGTCTTTGGCAGAAAGTACTTCCAACGTGAACTCATAGTGAGAACTGTCCAAAGTAACAGAGACATCGCTTCTAGAAAGTTCTTCAATGCTATCACAGTTGAAATTTGAGACAGTTATCTGCAAACCTACATATGTATTTTTGTGATTTGTGTGAACTTTTATAAAAGAACAAGACTTACGCCAGAGAATGACCAATGACGGGTTGCTCAGTGGGTGTAAACAGCCAGTGTGACCCCCCAGATCTCTAGTCCACCACCCTGTAGACTCAGAGCCCTGCGCTGCAGTGGAGACGAGCAACTCATTAAACAGCTATTTGTTAAAGGGCTTGTCGCCCAATTAGCATGTAAAGTGATCTGAGTGTGTGTGTCAGCTGGACAGCTAGCCACTGGGGGAGAAAGAGAGTGTGTGTGTGTGTGTGTGTGTGTGTGTGTGTGTGTGTGTGTGTGTGTGTGTGTGTGTGTGTGTGTG
>NC_048408.1:28867394-28869440 GCF_013103735.1 Etheostoma cragini | reverse complement strand
TGTGTGTGTTTGTGTGTGTGTGTGTGTGTGTGTAGTGTGTAGTGTGCCATCAGTGCCGAGTTCATGGATACCCACAACTCAAACATCAACTGAACCAGCAAGACTCAGAGCAACAAAGGCAGTTAGGGTTTGGAAAAAAATGGATTCCTCATTATATAAATATAAATTACGCATGGTTCATCGAGAAGAATATTAGTCAAGCTACACGTGTGTGTGTGTGCGTGCATGTGTGCGCCATTATGTGATGTTGCCAATGAGGCAACTAAGTGAGTGCGGCTAGGATTAGGACAAAAACTTAGCCTGGATGTCAGACGAATTTAGCCCCGCCCACAACAATTGAGTTTGGAAGGTCCCGTGTGGACTTGATCCGTCGTATGTTCGAACCACAGCTGTTCAGACCGATCAAATTGTCAAGGCGGGCTTTATACGATGATGGACAGATGATCAACAGTAATCAACCATAGAGCGCTTGGGTTGAATTTGTGTACAACAAAGATGGCTGCCGCTGGAGATTTGAGACGTGTAGATTCCTCCATCGCGTCTGTTATAGAAGATATCGACAAAGCATTCATTTTAAAAGAAGAACAGAGAACCGCCATCAAGGCGTTTGGCGATAGGAAAGGTGTTTTTGCCATCCTTCCTATGAGATTCGGCATAAGATACATACGAAATACATCACATACTCTGTTGCTCTTATTGAGTGCAGAGGTATTTTCTTTCCTGGTTTGGTTGAAACCCCCCACCCATTGTCCCAGCCCAGCAGAGCAGGATCAGACTCATATTCTGACTAGAATCTGAGTATGACAGTGTTAGGTTTACATAGACATACACAGAGACACAAAGCTAACTTGTTCACTTATGATGACATTGCATTACATTATCTCATTATGTGTGTAGTTTTGTTTTGGTTGTTTTGGATGTGTAAGCACAGATTCTCCGAAGAAAAATTCCTCCTATGTGTCCCTATACGTGGCAAATAAAGCTAATTCTGATTCACCGCTACGTTAACCTGACCTTTACCCTGAAATGTTACCATTCACCTCATGAGGATCAACGTTTTTGCCACCACATGGGCTGAAGGTCCCATTATGTGGTTATTACCGTGCCAACGTGTTCAACTTGAATGTGTATTTTTGTTCCACTTATTCTTTTAAAGTCAAAGTTGAGAGTGAGAACTTCCAAATCAAACTCTACTCCAGTTGTTACGTACTATATCATTTGTATTTTTGCGATGAACTGAAGTGAGAGAAGTGCAACTGAGCTCCTTAAATCTTTATTCACAATGACTGTCAAGAACTGTGAATGGAGATTCAGTTTTTGGTCTCACTGGTGGTGACAGCAATGTACAAGCGGCCCTTTTTTAAATGCACACCGCATTTTTTAAAGCCCAGTTTGAAAAACGCAGGGACATGACTTCCTGAAACAGTGTCCAGGTTACTCAGGATGATCCACGGACCTCACTGGGAACATTTTTGATTGGAAACTTGGAAACTGTCCACAGTGAGGCCTGTGGGTTGTACTGAGTAACCTGGACATTGTCTCTGAAAAGACATGCTGATATTACATCTTCAAATAGTGCTGGTAGGAAGACAAACCAAACACCTCCATGTTTTGAGATAGTATTAGAATCTTAAAACCTCAGTTAATTTGACCAAAACTTTCAGTTGTCCCAGATATCACTTGGTAAAAATTGACGTTGATAAAACACTTTATCAACGCATTAATACATTTAAATAATTTTTCACTATTTTTATTGTTGTAAAGTAGCTGCATTAATTTGCTCTTCCGTTTCATTATCAGTTACCTATTCCTGTCTCAAGCACACACACACACACACACACACATACACACACACACACACACATGCACCTTGTTTCTCAGCTTCAATAGCAAAGACTTCTTCTGGCTCTTTCTCTGTCTGTCTAAAATAATCTTACCCTTTCCACTGCGGCCCCTCAGTGGGAAAGATGCAGCTAATAAGTTTTATTAGACCTGTGTGTGTGTGTGTGTGTGTGTGTGTGTGTGTGTGTGTGTTCGCTAATATTT
>NC_048408.1:28858582-28867237 GCF_013103735.1 Etheostoma cragini | reverse complement strand
GGTGATGGGGAAAACTATTGCTGCTTTTACATCTGCAGTGCAGTAATGACTTGGTAATAATTCACACAGTAGACGTCTGTAGTTTTCTTTCCTGGTCAGGAAATGACTTTGCTCAGAGCCGCATAATATTTATTCTGCCGGTATTTGGCTCATTTACCAAGTGTCTGGGAGGGATATGGGTCGGGGTCAGATCATGGTCCAAATGAAGCACCCCAGGGCTGGTTGGAGCGGTCCAGAGAAACCTCCCGCTCAGTAACATCTTGTACTGATTGCTCTGTTCTCATGTGACCAAACAAAGGCAGAAACCACCCTGGGGTTGCACAGAGTGGCTCTGAAAAGGTTTATAAAAGGGTTAGTGGGAAGTGTTTGGAGCAGTTACCATGGTTTCAATAGATCATGGTCTGTCCTTTGGGTTTGTTTTGATGCTGGTTTTCAGTAACCAAGATCCTGACAGTGTGATATGGATCTGTCCACTTCAGGTTCAGGTTCAGGTTACTTTATTGGTACTCGTAGGTAAACTACAGTCTAAGAGGCAGGACATCCCTAATCCTTTGTAGGCCACCACATAACATCAAAGTCAAATTATCCATATTAGTCTCCCTGAGGAGAAATTTGTTTTGGACACTGATTAACATTGCTGCAAGAGTTACAACAGACACACGACAACAAGCACAGGGTTAAAACTGGTTAAAACAATTAAAAGACAAATGTAGCTACAGTAAAAATATGGGTTACTGTGCAAATTGCAGATTAGATATGACAATTTTCTATACTAAAATAAGATAAAAGCCATCCTTCCTACGTTCTTCTGTTCACCCATACATGCCTTACAACCACTCTATCCTACTTCTATACGCATCCATCCATGCATTCATCCATTCATCCATTCATATTCATACATACATTCAATCACAGATATACATTAAAAATGTCATAGTCATACGTTCATCGCTGCTCATTAATGAGCTTAACTGCGAGAGGAACATGCAACACACCATTAAAACATATAAAACAGACAAGAAAACACAGATAAAAAGGAATGGAAAACAGTACATGTCAAATGTGCTTGTGCGAATTGTGCTAGTAATTCTACAGTTTGTTCAACAGAGTGATTGCCGCTGGGGTTTGTAGTTCTACAACCGTCCAGAAGGAAGATACTGGACTTCTCTATTCAAAGGGTGTAGGCTATCTCCTAAGATGGCCATAGCTATCCACTGTTAGAACTGAATCCCAACCAACTACAGAAACCTTTCTTCAGATCTGATACTCCCAAAGTCACTCATTGACTTTTAACAGGCTGCAGGTTTGTCTTTCACTGTCAGCAGCCCTCTCATTCATTTGAATGGAGACAGTCCGTCTACGCAGTGGGGGTGCCAACGCAGGGGCTCGCCATGATTGTGACAAAAGTAGGAACTGGACTTCCTGCATTGTAGTTAATGTTTAACATGCTGCTTTTTGGTCAGAATTCCTGCTTACAGCCGCCCTTTCTTTCCTCTCAATTCAATCCAAACAACTTTATTCATCCCAAAAGGGCAATTCAATCGTTCAGTCAACCATTCCCATGAAGAGCGGACGGGAATAAACCCCCATCGCAATCACTCAATCAACCAACATGTCAGTAGGTCAACAAAGGGGTAACCCAGGCAAGAGCCTTCTTTCTTTCTTTCTTTCTGTTGTCTGTCTGTGCCGTTTTGAACTAAAATGAACTGAAATATTAATACTATTTGGTTTGATACTGTCAAGTTCAAACCTTAGGTTGTAAGGATCCTGTAATGTGATTGGCCAATCAGTGCATTCTGCGGTCTCCTTCTTTTTGAATAACAGACCGTTTCCATGGACGGACTTTTGATCATAGACTCTGGAGGACCATTTTTAAATCAATAAATTCATTTTTAAATGAATGTTTTTACTCAGACAGAGCTCATATCGATCATATGGGCAGCCGTGTCATAAGCAGGATGATGTAGAGTGAGAGCCAGTCTTTATTGCAAATTGAACCCCTTCAGGCTGACTCAAGACCCCTCTGGTTTGTGTTGGGGTCCTGCATCACCCTGCCAGTTCTAATTCATAATTCTGGCTCACTCTGCATTTCTCGAAAAGTAGGTGTGAAATTGCTGGTGCTGCACGTCAGCATTAAAATGATAATCGCTGAGCTGCGTTGATGGTTTTTGACATCTGGTTCCCGGTGGTTTAAACACATGTTGACCAGAAATCATTAAACAAGCTAAGACAAAACAGAAAGTCCTAAACTACACTGTAAACCCCCAAACTCTGTTTTTTATCAGTTCTTGGCCCATCTGCTGTAACCAGGCAGAGTGGACCTCGACTAAACCAATGCACTGAATGAAGGCTTCTGTTTGAATTGGCTCGCTGTATTGTAAGTAGGTGATGGAGCAGAAGAGTGTTGGGTTTTCTGTTTGGGCAGACCAGTTGAGACTGGTCTGTGAACTGTTGCTCTGTGCTGTGTTTGTGGTTTTACGGGGAGGAGGATTTTGGTTCTGTGTGTGTATCTTGATACTTCACTGGTCCCAGATGCTCAATTTATTAGCAGGATCGGATTAGCTCAATGGATCCTGGAGCACTGTGTGTTTAAGGTTGAGGATCTTAGAAGAAAGATCGAGATACAGGGTACAACCCTTGACCCGATCCTGGATATGTGGACAAAGATGGATGGAGGAATGGACGGATGGATGGATGGATGGACGGATGGATGGATGGTTGGATGGATGGACGGATGGATGGATGGATGGACGGATGGATGGATGGTTGGATGGATGGATGGATGGACGGATGGATGGATGGTTGGATGGACGGATGGATGGATGGATGGACGGATGGATGGATGGATGGATGGATGGATCTTTAGAATAGGTTGATGGCTGATTTGATCTTTATGTTTGACCATTTTCAAGACATGCATCATGTTTCCTCTTTTTGATCTTTGATGTTGAACGAAAACAATCTGGTTTATTTTTTTAAATTCAAATTGACCCCACTGATTGATTTATTATTGTTTATTATTATTATTACTATTATGTGGAACCCACTGTACCCAACCTATTCTCCCATTGCTCCACAGCTCTGTGGCGATAGGTCTGGCTACATGAATCAATCTGCCGATCTGTTAGATAGTAAATGCTGTAAACATATTATTAATTAAACATTTACATCCCGGCAGGCCTGCCGGCCCCATAATTGTCTGTTATCCCATGACCTCCCACTCCCTCAGATCCTCTCCTCCATACACCTGTCTGTCCCCTCCGCCCGTCTCACCACCAGCATTCAACCGCTCTCCACCCCGTCTCTGGAATTCAACACCACCCCATTTTAGAAACCTCATTCCCTTATTTCAAATTGCAACTCAAAACACATCTGTTTAAAACTGCTTATTCCACTTGATGTCAATTGCTCTGCTCCTTCTGTCTTTAATGTTATTTTTAATGTCTTATGTATCCCCTTTACGGTGTCCTTGAGTGCAAAGAAAGCCGCCTTTAAATAAAATGTATTATTATTATTAACCTGGCTCTGTCTGCACAGAGGCCTGCTGGACTGAAGGGTCCAGGGTAGAGATCGAAATTGTTCAAAATATTTAAAATACTAGTGCCAATATGATGCCTGAGTTTTGGTACAGATAGTTAAGTAATGTGATTTTATACCTTAGGATTAGTATCAGTGCTTCTACTCGCTGTTTCTACCCCCCCCCCCCCCCCCCCCCCCCCCCCCCCCCCCCACACACACACACACACACACATACACACACACACACACACACACACACACACTCCCTTCATGTCAGATCTAACAGTGGAGAGCAGAGCTGAACAGATCAACTGCCTCACTGCCCACTGAGGCTGTGAGTGTGTGTGTGAGTGTGTGTGTGAGTGTGTGTGGGACGCGTTCTGCTTTAATGAGCTATTGTTTGGCAGAGTCGCCACTCGAGGGGAGTCTGTCGCTCAGCTGACCCCTGGCCCCACCATGCTGCACAAAACTCGATTAACCACGCCGCATCAGGGCTGTATTTGTGTTCATCTCGACCCTCGTGTCTGTTTCCTTCTCTTCAAACAACAAACAGACAAATCTTGGCAATTACGGGCTGATATTTTGGGACTTGGTGTTTTTCTGAGCCTCTATAACAGGCTCTTCCAGCGTGTGGCGATGTGGTCATTGCCCGTTGTACATCTCTCCTCCGCCTCATTGCTTGTTTCGCCTGTGCGGTCTAACTGTCAGGGTAATTTCACACACATCCAAGGAGTGATTTTGGACCCCCGCCACGACCCGTCTCCATCCATCCGTCCCCCTCCCTCTGTGCTAGCCAATCCCCTCCTACTGCCTCCTCCATCTTCAGACTGCAAAAATATTGTTTTCTTCCACTGGGATCATATTCATTGTTTCTCCTTTTAAACATTATCTCTACTCTCAAATGACATTATCTGGACTCTAGTGCAACAATCGGCTGTGCAGGCTTCTGTGACATTGCACAGAAAAAGGCAATCACCCAGAGTGAGCCTGTGCTTCCTTGAGCTGCTGCCAGAGCCATGGGAACACATTATTATTACTCTACCATTAGTTTGGGCCAGAAATTCAACTGTATTGCGTCTGAGATATTCTGGCCTCAAGTTCGTGCATCCATTGCTAATCCATTTTTTACAGGAGGCAGACGTTTTTACTGTATCGAAGAGAGGAGAACTTCTTTTTGTGCATCTCTGATGTCCCGTTGTCCAATCCTCCCGGGTCCTCAGAATAAGCCATGTTAAATAAAATAATATTGTGATTGTTTTCATTAGGGACACATTTTTTTGGATTAAAGTTAGTGTGCTGATTTTACTGAAATACTTAGTTTTAACGACATGTTCGCCTGCAGATGCTGCGCATCATGCAGTCTTTCGCCGCACTGGTTGTTCTCATGCTGAGAATTTAGCACTACTAGTCTTTAAAATGCACCAATGTTGGGAGGGGCTTATCAGGACGGGCAGCAGGCGGAACAAACCACAACAACGATGGCATGGGGGGTTTTAAATGAAAACTAGTTGAACCTGTTGCTCTGGAAAATATAATGAGATGTGTCAGTGTTTTCCAACAATTTGTGAAAAATAGTTAAAAATTAATTGATTATGAAATTCATTTTTACTTGCAGCCCTAGCAATATCTGAGGTTCTCGAGGAGGACTTTCTGGTAACAGCACAGTGGATTTGGCCCAATTTCGCTGCGTCACAGACACACAGTGTGCAGACACACCTGTCACATGCAAACCTATTGGGGGTTGTCCAAAGTGAGTCTTTTTAGCACAACATTCCCTCTTATGTTAGTATCGCTTCATAGCATCTGTTCAAACCGGGGAAACTTTGTCCTAAAAAGAATATCACTGTAAGATAACCACTTGATTTATTTAACGACGACCACTAGAGCCTCAAGTTATCTTCACCTGAATGTGTTTTTGCTCTGCAAGAAGACTGGATTTTGTCCCCCATCACTAAAATCGCAGTTTATATGCACATAGTTTCAATGTACATACTGTATGTGTACATGATTATTGTATTAGGATGGACTTAAAGATGTGAAACTAGCCTTTAACTACAATTTATAGAAAACTCCTGAAAGAAGGGAAACTACAATGGGGGAGGGAGGGGGGCAAAAAGAAAAAGGAAAAATTAGGAAAAGTAACTATCAGTTGAATCTGTGTTTTTTGTCCAGTGCAGGGCTTATTAGGTGTTTTCTTTTCATTCCCATTAGTGTAGTGTGTGTATATATATATAGATCCTGTTCACACACCCAAACCACAACATCAGCTCTTTCCTCCTTTCTCTTTCTCCTTCTTTCTCTATTATACAGGACAAGGTCACACTCTGCTCACCCTTTACAGTGGTACAGGAACATGACACTCCACACAAACACACACATATACACACACATGCAGGTACACGCACAGGGTTCAGTTTACCTCCCTGTCCACAAAGCCTCGTGGGAAGAGTGACATCATCCCCTCTCTCTTCTTCGCAGATGTCGATCAAAGTAGACAATGAGGTCATAGGGTTAAACCCCTCCCGCTAGGAGCAGCCTCCACAGTTGGGTTGAAAAGAGTGCCAGCCTAAGTACAATATCACGTAACAAACACTGGCAACACAACACAACAACTTGAGTGACTTGGAATGACTGCCACAGTGGTAAGCCTTCACAGAGAGCAGTTTAAACAATGATTGGAAAGCACGTCAGTATGTAGTGAAGGAGGTACATGATACTCTCACAGTCGCAGTTTCAACCAGGAACATATGTCCTACTGAACTTTTTTGCAGTGTAAAACAGACGTAGATTGTCCTCAAAGTGAACTCTGCGAAGACTGTCTTCTCTGCAAACTGACTGAATAATAACCTCAAAGAATACAATGCACTGTACAGTACAGAAGCATTTTGAAATGTTAATTTATAGAAAGGGAGGACCTTTTTTGGAGTAAAAAGTTAAAGATTTTGAAGAGAGTTTTTTTTCTCTTAAAAAACTAGTTGAAAGCAAGTTCCCGTAGAGCTTAAGCTGCTGCCTTTGTAACATATATCAGTGCAGATGTTCACTTTTTGGCTACAGACCACAGTCACTTAAGAATCCTGAATGCTTCAACATCATATTGAATTTTTCAGAATGAATGAGAGATTAAATATCCCATGACATGGTGCTCTTTGGATGCTTTTATAAAGACCTTAGAGGTCCCCTAATACTGTATCTGAAGTCTCTTTTATATAGACCTTAGTGGTCCCCTAATACTGTATCTGAAGTCTCTTTTATATAGACCTTAGTGGTCCACTAATACTGTATCTGAGGTCTCTTTTATATAGACCTTAGTGGTCCCTAATACTGTATCTGAAGTCTCTTTTATATAGACCTCAGTGGTCCACTAATACTGTATGTGAAGTCTCTTTTATACAGACCTTAGAGGTCCCCTAATACTGTATCTGAAGTTGCTTTCCCAAAATTCAGCCTTGGTGCAGAATAACTACAGTCAGTCCCACAATGAGGTTTTCTTAGGATGTGCCGTTTCTGAGTCTGTAGCTTTGGAAGGGGGGGGGGGGGGTCACTTTGCTCGTTTGAAAGCCATGATGTCTTTCTCTCTCTCTCATGGGTGGGACAAATTCTCTGGGGGGACATAGACAGGCTGGGAGAACTTGCGTTAATGTTAGAAAACTTCGTGAAGTGAAATTTTAATGCCATGGGACCTGATTTTTTTTAATGTACTGATAATGTCTCGCTTGCTCGGTGTAGTTCCTGTATTCTAATCTGCTAACGTTTGTGTTTTCCAGCGATCTGAATGGGAACAACCTGACCGTCGTCACCAAGACGGACTTCTCTGGTCTCAAACACCTCCGAGTCCTGTGAGTCACAGCCCCATTTACTCCTTCTCCTACATGTACGTTTCTATGTTACTTTTGTGTCATTCTGCCGAACTCTCGCTGAAAGTGACAATCACACTGGTTTTGGCACCATTTCCTTTTAGGTATCACTAGAACATCGTTAAAATAGCGCTGCATTTTTAATTTAGTAATAATTTAGATACATTTCTGGAAAATAAAGAGGCCCCACCTTCACTCCAAGCTGTCAGGCTCTTTGTTGATGGGGCAACAGCTTTTGTGTATTCAGCGGAGACTCTTTCCCACATTTCCCGGCTCGGCGGAGGTCTCGTAGGGATGTGGGAATCACGGCTGTGGTGCCGCCAAAAGCCAGAGGGAACAGAACGATGCTTTAGCTCTGCAGTGACACATGAGCCACGCAGAGGTGCTTGTTTGGTGTCAGTGTCAGTCAAATTGACGACAGGGAGGTGTTTATCTGCGACCCTTTGACCTGGAAACACGGTGCCCTCCGGGAGAGGCTGCACTGATGGCGGGCGGGGTTCTGTGTGCACCTGAGGACAGTGCTGCGTCTCACTGATACACATGAGGTGGTAAAAAGATGACATGCCGGGAACTAATGATATCTCTGGAGGCTCGCTCAGAACAGATTAGCAGCCTGCCGGGGGCCCGGGGCTCGTTGCTGTCGGGGGGGATTGAGTGTTACACTAGGGGTTCATGATGTGAAAGGCTGTGGAAAGTATTCATCAAGTGGACAGATCCCAGAGGCAACTGTGGGAGAAATAACGCATGTTGGGGCTTTTCAACGTGATCAATGACTGAGTAAACGGTGTTTCATGTTGTCCTGGTTCCGGTTCTTTCAGAGAGTCTGTTTATTATTTTGTGTGCAGTGTTAAAATTCGTCTAATCAGCTTAAAATATCTCCACAGAATAATGAAGTGCTCTCGTTTGTGTTTTTTTAATTTATTTACTAAGTGGCAAATGGATGCCACAAGTAGCATAATTTACTGGATGCACTGGTCTTTGCCGCTATGAATGCATCCTGATATTTTACTAAGAATGAACAGTATCTGCTTAAATAAGATTTATTTTATGTGGTCTAATTGTAAGATAATATATTTAAAAATATATATACTGTATATATTTAAATTTTTTATTTTACAAACATGAAGCTATGAGGACATATTGTTGCACCAGTACAGTATTTTTGATCAGCTGATAAACTGCTTTTCCGTATGCATGCTTGAAGATCATAATATTAGGACATTCTATATCGATCCCGTAAGGTGAAATTACATTAGTGATCAGTGTTTCACTCCTTCCCCCC
>NC_048408.1:28856236-28858482 GCF_013103735.1 Etheostoma cragini | reverse complement strand
GTCGGCAGCAACCAGGACTATATACTAGATACTATATATACTATATACTATATACTAGATGAATACATCTCTGAATCAATAGTGATATGTTTTAAATTGCATTCTTGCTTATTCATGTGTGTTGCAGTGTTTTATTTCTTTATTTCTTTTTAATGGCAGTCATCTGATGGAGAACCAGATCAGTGTCGTTGAGAGAGGAGCTTTTGATGAACTGAAGGAACTGGAGAGACTGTGAGAGCACACACACACACACACACACACACGCACGCACATATTCACTCAAATATACAGACATTTCCACCTAATTGACTTTAACATTGACGCGGCAAGTTCTTTTAATCCAGCGTGTGTTTTTGTCCATCCAGTCGCCTCAACAAGAACCATCTCAGCCAACTTCCAGAGATGCTGTTTCAGAAGAATGAAGGCCTGTCTCGACTGTGAGTCTCAGAAATATCTGCATACTTTCTATCCTTTATTCTCCTCTATTCAATATCGAACTTTTGAACCCTGTACTCTTTACCTAGTCTGTATCCACGACCTTCCACTTCCGTTGCTGTCGGATTTCACTCATTTAGGCCGGATACCCGTTGCCTTGGGCTAGCTTTGTGAATTTAGTTTTATTTTTTATTTTTTAAACTCCGTTGGATGTTTGAGGACTATGTTTACCTGGTCCTCAGATCTCTGCAGGGTAAATCCAGACAGCTAGCTAGACTATCTTTCCAATCTGAGTTTCTTGTTTCACGATTAAACAACTTTTTAACCTACACATGTACCACCAAAACAAGTTCCTTCCCGAGGTTATTTTGCAGAGGCACCGTTCCTGTGCTCGGCGCTCAAGACAATTTTGATTGGTTTAAAGAAATGCCAATAAACCAGAGCACGTAATGCTGTGTGGACTAGCCCTGTGATAGAAGGTCTGGCTATGCGAGACTAGTCTTTACCTGGTTCCCCCTGTTGTACCCCTTACAGTATTTTTGCACACACAAACACTGTCATTATTGGGATGATTATATACAATAAATATATACTGTGTATATAGAGTATATATGAGTCCCCAGTCTTGTCCAGTTATAAAATCATACAGTGTGTGGTGATTCTGATCATTTCCCTTCTGATGAAGTCGCTGCATGTTTGAGTTGTAAATGTGTTTACAACTCAAACCAGGACAAGAAAGTGATTTAGAAAAAAACAATGAACTAGTGCAGCATACCATGACAGAGAGAGTATTATATTATAATCCATATTTCAGTGTGGAGCCACAGTTTAGCTGAGGTTCACTTAGAGTTTACACTCTTTACTTGTTTCTCCATGTTCTCCATTTCATCTGTTTGTGTGCTTATTTTGTGAACACTACAATTTACAGTATTGGATTTAGGAGTTGTATATTTAGTTTATACTTAAAGCCTAAACTGTGATTGTGCTGCCTTCGTGATGAATCGTATGTGTACTGTATGTTGGTTGTGTGAGTGTATTGAAGGAGAGTGGTTTTTATTAAAGGTCCCATGGCATGAAAATTTCACTTAATGAGGTTTTTTAACATTAATATGCGTTCCCTCAGCCTGTCTATGGTCCCCCAGTGGCTAGAAATGGTGATAGGTGTAGACCGAGCCCTGGGTATCCTGCTCTGCTTTTAAGAAAATGAAAGCTCAGATGTCCTGATCTCAAATCTTGACCCCTATGACCTCATAACGGGCAAGATTACCTCACCATTCTCTGCTTTGCCCGCCCAGATAATTTGTCCCACCCATGAGAGGGAGACATCTTGGCTTTAAAACGAGCAAAGTGGCAGTTGGTCAAGCCCCCCCTCCCCCTCTTCTCTCCTCCTCAAAAGCTACAGACTCAGAAATGGAACATACTAAGGAAAGCTCATTGTGGGACTGGCTCTTGTGGCTGTAGTTCTGCACCAAGACTGAAATTTGGGAAAGAGACTTTAGATACAGTATTAGGGACCACTAAGGTCTATATAAAAGAGACTTCAGATACAGTATTAGGGACCACTAAGGTCTATATAAAAGAGACTTCAGATACAGTATTAGGGGACCACTAAGGTCTATATAAAAGAGACTTTAGATACAGTATTAGGGACCACTAAGGTCTATATAAAAGAGACTTCAGATACAGTATTAGGGACCACTAAGGTCTATATGAAAGAAACTTCAGATACAGTTTTAGGGGACCACTAAGGTCTATATAAAAGAGACTTCGGATACAGTATTAGGGGACCACTAAGGTCTATATAAAAGAGA